>NC_046968.1:26434797-26678600 GCF_009769545.1 Cyclopterus lumpus
TTTCATAATGTGGCTTGTCACATGGTACAATGTTAACGGGAGCCTCTGTTTAAGGATCTTTTGATGAACACATTTAGATGGAGGTTCTCTGCACCACCTTGCTGATCCCGGCGGTCCGCTCCATCAAGTCCTTGGACAGACGGTCTCTCTCCATCTGACGCTCCGCCTTCCGTTTCCTCTCCTCCACCTCCGCCAACGCCAGCTTCTGCCTCTCCAGCGCTGCGTTCAATTTCTCGTCCTCCTCCTCCTTCTGCTTCTGCTTATCCTCTTTATCCTTGGCCAATTTCATCTGCAGGGAAAGATACAATGGGACAGGGGGGGGGGGGGGGCTTAGTTCTGCGGTGCTGTTACGGTAAAATCTGCCAATGTGGTGTGGTGAAACGGGTCCTCTACTGCACCTTCAGAACCGCAGCACGCTTTCCAAGTGTACTCTTCTTCCTCGCCTGCAACTCATGTTCACGCTGGTGCAGTTCATCCGCTTTAGACTTAAAGACGCACACACAGAGCAGGCAGAAAGGACTTGTGGGTATTTATGACGTGCTCGGTCGGTTCACGTCAGTCCTCGCGGCGCAGCGTTCTGTGTTCATTGATCACAGTTACATCTTCAGGAGTTACCGTTAGCGCTTGGTAACTGACACTTTGGGGCTTTTTCATTTGAATTTATCAATGGCATCAATTTTGGCGAGGGTGTGAGTTTTTTCAACCACAGCTCCATGAGTAGCTACACTACGGACCATTGTTGGCCATTCTACCCCAGCAGGTTCTTCTACTGGTGCCCAGAGGCCGTGGTTCTGGTTCCCACTATAGGGGCCGTTGCTGCTGGATTATGATTTTGATTTTGATGCAATACATGTGAAAAAACTATTAAATACAAACCCAAGCATTCAGTATACAAAATATAATTACACGTTTGTGGAATTGTGTAAAGAAACATTTCGCATTTAAAAAGGTTAAAACGATGAATATTTGTTGACAGATAGATAGTTATGATCAGGATGAAGGTTGGTTAAAGATGTGTCAAATAATGTTACTATATAGTTGGTTTGAGGGGTTTTTGCTATATGCTAACTGCTATATGCTAACTTCTATATTCTAACTTCTATGTTCTAACTGCTATATGCTAACTACTATATGCTAACTTCTATATTCTAACTTCTATGTTCTAACTGCTATATGCTAACTACTATATGCTAACTTCTATATTCTAACTTCTATGTTCTAACTGCTATATGCTAACTGCTATATGCTAACTTCTATATTCTAACTTCTATGTTCTAACTGCTATATGCTAACTGCTAACTGCTATATGCTAACTTCTATATTCTAACTTCTATGTTCTAACTGCTATATGCTAACTTCTATATTCTAACTTATATGTTCTAACTGCTATATGCTAACTGCTATATGCTAACTTCTATATGCTAACTTCTATATTCTAACTTCTATGTTCTAACTGCTATATGCTAACTGCTATATGCTAACTTCTATATTCTAACTTCTATGTTCTAACTGCTATTTGCTAACTGCTAACTGCTATTTGCTAACTGATATTTGCTAACTGTTAACTACTATTTGCCAACTGCTAACCACCACCGTGTCCGTACATGACAGCCCTTGATCATTTGGTCCAGCTCCTCTTCTTCCGCCCGCATCATCTCGATTTCATAGAGCATAGAATAGCTGCCACTCAAGAGTCCTCCGACGGTCCCATCGCTCGCTGCCTCAACCAATCCCCTGTTCACACACACAAGCAGAGCACGATGCTAACACTGACCGCACACACTGACCGCACACACTGACCGCTCACACTGACCGCTCACACTGATCGTAGCCGACAGGCTGCCCCACTTAAACTCACTGTGGATCCAGCGCCTTGCGGTCAGTCCCAGACTCCATCACTGTTGGTTTTCTCCTGGAGAGATTTCCAGGACCAGTCAAGTCCCGTCGGTCCATCTTGCTGTCTCAGTGCAATGCCCTCTGGTTTCTATGGTAACCAGGAACAACCCGGCATTCCAGTTCAAGTATAAATTTGCTGAACAAGATGGCCGACACGTGTGTGTATATATATACACATATATATATATGTATATATATATATGTATATGTATATATATATATATATGTATATATATATATGTATATATATATATATATATGTATGTATACTGTATGTATGTATATGTATGTGAAGGTTGTCGTATAGACTTTGACAATAAGTTGAACGAAAGGTTGTTTGTCCTGTCTTTTCTACAGAAGTCTAGGAAGCCACATCAGGGCACTTAGTATGCACCATTCCAACCATTTATAAAGAATGAGACGGAGTGCATTTTAATTACAGTGTACTTCAAAATCCTTTTAAGCAGAAGTGAACTCAACTCGTGAACCCACTCCAGTGAAATGGTAATTAATGAGAGGGAGTTTAATGGAGTTTGGGAGTGTGGGAGTATAGATGCGGGGCAATGTAATAGAGAGAATGTTCTTTACTTGTTATTTATATTTGCACAAGCCGGTACAGGTATTGTAAACACAAGGTGTGATTGTACCATCCAGGTACTCATGGTGAACTGCGTTTTGCCTTACTTGTCAGTGTCAAAGCACTAATGGACAATTGTTAAATAGCGAGTTTAAAATATAGAAATATGTGTACTGAGAGTATTCTACTTTAAATAGCAGAGGGTGTTTTGTGACAGATTAAAGCCACTTGGAAAAGGAACTACAACGTCTGCCTTGGACTGCTAAAATAAAGTGAGACCATCCATTAGAAATGAGACCATCCATTAGAAATGTCACTATTCCAACCCACCTGTTCCAACAAGTTGGGCATGGTCAATATTTTGGATTAGTTGACTCTTAAAGTTGACTAATTGGCACCATTGGTATTGACATTAGAGACAAATGTACCTATAGCAGCCAAGACCTCTGATAAGCCAATCTGGGGTTGTCAGATATGCGGTCTTGCTTACCTTTTTGTAGACGTACCTTTTTGTAATACCTTAAATTTGACTTAACTTTATGTGTGTCTGGACAGCTCAGTCTACTGTTAATGATTTTAAGAGTAAAGCTACTGCAGAAGTTGGAAAGTTTCTCATTTAAAGATGGATAGAAACCATGCCTAACCCTAACCATCCCCTTAACCTTCATCTTAACATTAAATAATGTACATTAAGGGGACGTTCATTTTGTTCCCATGAGGATTGGCTCCACAATATAACTTTGTAAACAGATCTATGGCCTCATAAGAAGGGTTAAACACACATATGTCAAACTATAGTCCGGTCCTCTTGGACTTGACAAAAACAGGACTTTCACCAACGAGGCCGGCGTTCGCGTCCCGAATGAAACCAGAAGCCAATGTCGGTTCTGATTTTAAGACTTTACCTCGAAGGCCTACTTAAGCACGCTATGTAAGTTACACAAACGTAACGTATATTGCAGATTTTAAAAAAACAAAGCGCTGAACATCACGATGAGTGCGTTCAACCCTGTTTGAAACTAGTGTTGTAGAGCGGTTGCTGCTCAAAATCTAGTCCCCGGGGGTTCCGGAGCACTGCTGGTTTTCAACCCCGCCAGGCGGTTCACCTGTCGTCCCGGGTCAAGATCAGGCCCGGATCGCAAACAAGAGTGAGGATTGTCTGGCGGAGGAGAAACCCAGCAGTCCTCTGAACCCCTCGGAGCTGCACGAGTACAGACACGAACACGCCCGTGTCGGGTTTTCCTTTGATCGATGTCAAACCCTTCGCACGCAGAGCTTTTTGCTTCCTCCGACTCCTTTATATCACGCAACATCACATTTATGAAGAGAAAAAAAAACACAATAGACGGAATGCGTAAGTGGTATTTTTATATTTCCAGGAGCGTCCGGGTGCTTCAAAGATACATAGACGGAAACGGTCCATAAATAAGCCGAAGAAAAGCCAGACTTTCTGGTTAAGTGACAGCCGGGTAATGAGCGCGTGAAGACTTTGGATTCCGCTTGTTATTCGCCAGCCGTCCTCATTTCCCTGGTTTCATCAGCTCGTGTTGATGCATGTAGAAAACGTTGTCTTAATTACACATCCGCTACCGTGACTGAACAAGGAGCGCTTTACCTTTGCCGTGACCATTTGCTTTCAGTCCACCTTCTTTGTACTGCACGGTCAGCAAAATGAAGACGTCTGCCGTGGAGACGGTCCCTTTTGTTCATAATTACTGCACCTACTAATTCGACCAACTCAATTAGGAAGCTCCCCACATATTTTCTATTTCTGCGAGTTAATTTACATAAAATTCACTCAAGCTTATTTTAAGTGACGTAAAAAAAAAAAGCGTGTACAAAATGGGTTGAATGTACATTTTATAATATGACTGTTCACTAAGACATGCAATCGCACCAAACGTTGCTGTGGGGAGTTGCTTAGCAACGGTCTAAATTAATTTATGGCTCACAAAAAAAAAAAGCCCTCGTCGTATGATTGATCACGTGGTAAAATATTGCGAATCACCAAAATCTGGTTTTCGAGACACCACGTGGTTTTTGTGCATCCCCCTCCGCCGCCACACGATGTCTCAATCTGTCGGCGAGTTGACGGCCACCGGGGGCGCCGCATGCAGGTAGGCATATATTTCTGTTTATTTCTCAGCGCCCACGCACAGCAGCTCTCAACAGGTGACAAAGAACTTGTGGAGGACTCCTGCTAGCAAAGGGCCCGGTGGGCTTCTTTGTTAATGAGACCTGTCACCTCCCGCGTGCTCGGAATATTAAAAATATCTGCTGCCAGCAAACAAGTATATAAGTGGGCTAGAGTATTTATATCCTATCAAGTTTCACACCAACCTGTTAGCAGTATTAAACTACACCTATCAGTAGAAGTAAGCTGTAGTAGACTCAGGGTTGGTCTATTGATTAAGAATGTTCAGAAGGTATTGTGTCATTTGTTGCAATAGATTTCATTAATTTAATTTGACTGATTATGAAACCGTCTCAATTTTACACCGACACCATGCTGCTGGAGGCCCAGGGTGTACGTATGTGTTTATGTATTTATGAATGGAGAATTGCACGGGTCAGACGGACTATGCTGCAGTAAAATGAGGTTTGCTAAGGAGATTCTCTTCTGGTGCTTAGAAACACTTCAAAATAAAGTGAAACATTCAAGTTCCAAGCAGTAGCTTTATTAAATGGATGAATTGTCCGATAACATATCTTTTTTGTTTTTTTTGGTAACTACACTACTCTTTAAAATGTTAACAAACATTTATCACCATGGTTACATAAAAATAATTACTAGTTTGTTAAAGTTAAAGAATAATTCCACCTTGTGTGGCCTGAAGGACACGAGTTATAACGGGGTTTAATGCAACCATAACAAATGTTACATTAATATTCCAAGAAGCTTCCACTATAGACATTATAAAATAAGTATACCTGCTGTTGGAGCCCATTTACATGGCCTTATGGCGATGGAGGGGATCTCCTTTACCTGCAATGGGCATTGGGAACATGTAAAAACGATCCTTATGAGATGTGGAATACATATGTGAATACATATCGTCCGTACTTTGTTCTTGAATCTTCTTGAGGTCTTATTGAGCTAAGCTTTGGTCATTTGAAAATAAGAATTTCTACTTGTCGTTCATGAATTTCAACATTTAAAAAAAAAAGTACAAAAAAAATTATTCCCTTAGTGTCTTTCCCAGTTTTTAAAAAATTAACAAAAATCAGATTGGATTCATAGAAGCTCATAACATGCCGGATTAAATTTACAACAACAAACTCTATAACGATGAACACGTTTATCAACATAAACTATATATTTGGTTTGATTTCTGTTTTTGTTGGTACGTCAGCTACAGCGAGGAGATTTCTGGAAAGTCTGTTAATGGGAATGAAACTTAAGTATAGGGTTCAGTGTGCGTAATGACCTTAAGTAAATATTGAAATTTAATGGTTCATCTCTAAAAAAAAATCTCTAAGAATCTTAGTGTTTTATTTACTAGTTTCAGGATTAACTGTTGGGTGGTTTCCATTAAGGGCTCGTAAAGAGGTCACATCCAGGGGGGGGGGGTCAAAATGTTTATGCTTCAGTCATCTCTCTTGACTTGTCGTTGATTGAAACTATGACTATCTTAAGTTTCAAAGATATGAAAAATACTATCTTGCCATTACTGAAGCAATTCCTAAACTCGAGGCGGGGTCCTGTCCCATTTCCTATCTTACCCTGAATTAAGGAATCCTAACATGTACGTCACGCCTATATGTTTATAATGCAGAGAGACCGTCTCTAACTTTGATTTAAAAAAGTACGGCTAGGCTTTGGTCACCGGTGTGACCATAAGGCTGAGCTCCATGCCTCATTATTATGTTGTTTAAACTCAAATGACTCGTCTTGGCAGCCGATATCTCCATTAATACATGAAAGAAAATGAAAAAAAGTAAAGCGCCATCATGAGGTTTGAGCCTTTCCATCATATTTTAGTGTTCATCTTCTTCCCCATTGTCGTGGCCGTCCAGGCAGACTTTGAATAAATGCATTTATGGAAATGTGTGCGTGTAGTATACCAAAAAGCCGAAAGTAAAAACTGTAAAATCAGACTGAAATGAAAAAGGTACTTCCAGAGTTTCGCCCGTTCAGGCTCAGAGCAACTCTGCATCCAAATAATGGATCGTAATGGATTTGAGCCGAGCGACCGTCCACCGGGACGGCGGAGCAGGCGAACCAGGACAATCAACTAAGTGAGTGACCTCTCAGCGGGATTGACATTGGAGGAAGTCATGTGATCAAAACAACAACAACAACAACGACACAACCTTTTAAATATTGAAAAAACATTTACCAGTGTACATTTCCTGATTGTGGTGAATTTTAAACATCCAGTGTTTCCAACTACTTTTAAATAAAATATTAGATTTAAATAAGGTGCAAATTAGAGAGGATACTCCTTGTTTGGCTTATTATAAATATTATAAATAAAAGAAATACAGAAGCTCACCCAAACTGATTTTCTCACCGATTTTAACTCAGTGCTCACTCCACGACTGTCTAGATAACCACTTTTAAAAAAAAGAAGAAAAAGGTACATAAGGAACCCAGATGTAAAAAAAAAAGACCAGATGTACTTTTTTCTTGAAATAAAAAAGATAAATAAATATAAAGTAAAAAAAAAAAAAAAGGAGGAAACTTTTAAAATCCAACTCGTGGTCCGAGGCACAATCAAATCATGGATTTTTTATTTTTTTTTGGTGGCGCTCTCGGTGCATCGGGAGGATGTGGTAGATGAAGCGTGTCAATGAAAAATCGTTCCTAAACACCCCGAAACGCCGAACGGAGGCAGCGCGGCGGAGTTGGGAGCCGATAGCCTCGGCGCCCCCCCCCCCCGTGGAAGATGGATGCCGAGGCTTTGTACCCACGGGCGGTGTAACGGGACGAGGCGCTTTAGGCGTCCTTGTGTTGAGCTCGGCCGTGAGGGGGAAGAGAGGGGTGGGTGGCTTCTGGGTGGGAGCGCAAGAGACCGTTGTTTTAAAAGTATCCTCCGTGTGTTGCGGGAACTTTGAACGATTTTATATTAATTGTTACCGGCAGCATTGATGTGAAAAGTAGAAGCAGGATATATTTCCCCTTTTTATTAGGCTCACTGGCGGCTGGCCAGCTACCCGAAACTTTTTTTATTTCTGATTCACTTTTGTTTGTTTGTTTTTCAGCAATCTCTGTATTTGTTTTGCTAGAAATTGTGCACGCTGAAAAATTGATTTAATTCATTTTACATTTTCTGCATATACCATTTTAATTGTACTTAATTGAACTATTCCGTCCATCCCTCCCTCCTCATTGAACCCTCCTTGTGGAGTGTAAAAGTATATACATGTGGGAAGGGGTGGTGGGAATGCTGTGAGGGTGTGTATGTGGACATGTGTGTGTGTGTGTGTGCGTGTGTGTGTGTGTGTGTGTGTGTGTGCGTGTGTGCATTTGTACTCGCTGTGGGCTGGACTATGGATACCAATACTGCTGTTTTGATTGTTTGCCGTTTGTTTTGTTGTGTTTATTTATTCGAAATGTCAAGGATTGCTCTGTTTCGTTGAAAATATCGTCAGTCACGCCCACGTGTGACTTCCCTTTTAATATGTAAAAGAATTACAAGAAGACGGCGGACTCGATGTGTTACATCTAAGAGTGTCCAAAAAAAAAGAAGCTGTTATTCCAGGAAAAAACTGAGGGGGTAACTAATAACATTCATGATGGATCTGTTCCATCCAGGTGTCCCTGTGAGTAATGACGAAGAACCGCCGTGCACACCATCGAGGCCCTAGAACCGGGGACAGCTAAATAGTTATTAATGTTATCAGTTAACAGCTGTGCTGAGTGCAGCCATGAGAAAGGCTTTGAGGAACTACATCCACACGGGGTGCGTTGGGCCAAGATGGTGATAACGTTACGTCACGTTTAGTTTGAAATTATTTATAATGTTTTTTTCCGATCTTTCTTCCGTAGTCCCAACGCGATGCACCTTTTTTTTCTGCACACGGGCGAAGCCATCCATTCCGTTGCCGGGCCCGCTCACTCCATTCGGATGAGTGATGTTCACTGCGCTGCTCTGGAGAACAGCAAATTAAATGATTGTGTTATCTGGGATATACTAGTTCTGTCTCCATCTCAATCAACTCGCTCGTCTCATCGGAAACACAAATGGTTGAGCGGTACAGTGAATGTGGCGATGGAGAGTAATGACACTTCGGTTCACTATTTAGCATAATTTCAACTTCTGGCTGCATACGCTTACCTTATTTTTTTAATTATGAATAATTTAATTTTCACCTCTGTGTTATTTCAAGAACTACATCGTCTGTCAATTATGAAATATTACTACAACTATGTAAATCAGGTTGCTAATTGCTTCCCTTCATTGGCCCGTGATGCTAAAATGTGTCGATAGCAATATATTAGGGGACACAATACGGTGCGAGAAGAGATTTAATTGGAGCACATTATTTTACTAGTAATTACTGAATTATTAAGTTGTGAGAAATACAAATGTGTTATTTTGATGCCCTTTTTTTTAAAATGCGTGACTGTTAATTTGGGGGAAAGGAAACAAAGCAGTGAAGGTTATTCACGGTGAAAATGTTTACATTTTCTTTTTTATTGAAAACCATTCTTCAAGAATTACGTGAATGTTTTCCTGAATGGGGGGGAAGAAAAAAAAAGGGGCGCGCCGTGGGGTTGATAATTGCTTCTTTTTCTTTTTTTTTTTGCTCCCTTTTTTTTTACAACATGTCCGCCTCATCGTGTGTTTCAAAAGCTTGAGAGAATAAGCTCTCCCCGCCACTAAGTGGATGTCAGGTGCGCTCATACATACGCATTCATTAAAAACGTTCATCCCGGAGAAGCATAACAAGGTGCGCGATGACAAATTAAGACCTCCGGGGTGGTGTGCGTGTTCATTTGATACCTTTCAGTAATGAGGAAGATATATATTTTTTTTGACAATGTGCTCTCTGGTGCCAGCTTTGTCCTAATACCCACTAATGAACTGTGGTTGTCAAAAAAAAACCACAATCGCTGTCAACGCAGAGGGAGGTTCCCGACAGGGACAAGCCGCTCAATTATCTCTAATAGTGTTGGGAGGCTGCGCCATTTAAAACATACTATGCAAAGGAGTCTGTGCTGCTGGACCGTCCTGGTCTCCGCTGGGTTGTTCCATCTTTAACTGGAAGGGCGTCGTAGTGTTTTAGTTTGAATCGGGGAGGATGGTGTTTGGCTTTCAGATGGGCAGCGGGGGAGGGCATAATTACTTTTAATGATGGGTGATATTTGGTTTAAAGATGTGCTTATTCCTGGCTGTCGAGCTACACCGATCCGTTTCTTCACTCACGGGGGCTCTCGCTCACCCATTCAGACGTACGCTCAAAAAATGGCCGACTCTCCTCCCCGAGCCCCTCTGAGGCCTCTTTATCGTCACCGATCGTGAACCGAATGACGGTGAGAATATTAAACCTGGAAAAAAAAAATGTGACCCGGCGAGTACACAGAGGTCAATGCAGAGGTCAATGCTGAACACGACGTCAGGCAACGAGAGAATTCACATGAGGTTCACACGCCGTCTGCAACACTGTCATACGCACTCGCTGAACTTGATTTTTTAAATTTATTTTTTTATTGACGAGCATAAACTGATACCAGTATCAAAAAATGGAAGCTGCGTATTAAATAACGTGGAAAAACTTCAGTCTTTGGAATCTGTCAATCAAACTCTCGCCAAATCCAGTCGAGAGCGGAGTGGAAAACATCCTCGCTGGACACGTCGTACACATTGCCAGAACAATGCATTATTATTACTGTGTTCGAGTCAATAGTTCAGGCAATATGGTCCCTGCTGAGAGCATCGATGTCAAGGTCAGCGACTCCTGTGGTTGGTGGTCCATGTCGACTCGTGACCGATGAGATTCAATCAAGAGTGGTTGAGTGTGAGAGACGGAGGGCTTGAAATGGGGTAAATATGAATGGGACAGCACTTTGCTGCCACATGTCACATCACCATGACAACACAAAACAATATCATGCGCAATTGTGGGTATTTGATACTTTTTACTCCCTGATTTCAACATCTTCCGGGCTCTTTCCTTATTATTATTTTAAATGAGGTCATTTAAAATAATCTATTTACTCGTTTTTCTCAAAACAGCTTCAATAACAACACTAAATGTTTGATTTATATATATAAATAAATATATATACATGTAAAAATATATACATGTATATATTTTATATGTGCATATATATATATATATTTTATAGGCATATTAATATTTAATATACCTATAAAAATATATACATATATAAATATATACAGTATATATATATATGTATTTATATATATTTATATGTATTTATATGTATATATTTATATATATCAAACATATATGAACACTCATGTGCCCTCCTTTTTGTTTAACCTTTTTTTGTTTTCGGTTACATTCTTCCATTGGTAACTGCGTGTTTAACATCACACTGCTATGAATTGTGGGTAAGTCCCTTGGGCAAAGTCTGCATCTAATGCTGACTGAAAGGGTTTTATGAAAGGGTTCATAAAGGGCTCAAAATGTCTGCCAGAGAACACTTGACAGCCCTAAAACCCTCACGGAGTTAGCGGGAGCGAGCCTCAAAGTCCCGGGAGTCGGATTTTTTTAACAACGCTACTCACGCTAGGCGAACACGTAGCAAGAAAGGTTCAGCGGTTTAAAATCTTTTTGTCTTGCGTGAATAACCAATCCAATGATTAAATAAGGCAACAATGAATAATAATTTGCATTCTCTCCCTGCTCTATGTAGGTGGGTTTTCCCCTCCTATATCTGCCTACAGATATACAGATATATATATATATATATATATATATATATATATATATATTTATATTTCTGTCATCACAAGCAATAGTGATCGGCAGCCTTGCCTATCCATTATAACCCATGAAATTCGACGAGTGAAGCATAAAATTGAAATGAAGCGCTGATCTGTATTGTGATGGCTCATTTCCTTATTCCACATCCCTGCATTAATTCTAATTATGCCCAAGCTGTCCCCACTTCCCTTGTAGGAGAGGTTTGTGTGTCAGGGTTTCTGTCGGCGCTGCCGCTCCATGATAAAGTAGCAGGCAGAGCCAATATTCCTCACTGCCAGAGATAGGCTTCACACACATCTGGAGGCTTCACACACACATCTGGAAGCCTATTTATCAGCCAGTGCCACCACTGGCACAGGAAGACACACACAGATGCACCCAAACATACTCCGAACGGCACACACACACACACACAGAGTGCGACACAATATGTCCATACTTCTCATGCAGAAGCATCCATACATCCATAGATCCATACATACATACATCATTACACATGCCATAATCTATCTCGACTCTGGAGCTGCAGCAATCCAAAAGGAAGCAGAAATCAGCTGCTGCAAACTTGAATGTTATATATTTAATCCAGTTTTTAATTTTGGGACACGTCAACCAAAATGTTGCTGTATGATGACGTCGTGGTTGTTGTGATTTAGGTTTTGGGTTGAATTTGAAAAAACATTTAATGAAATCTGGGATTACAGAGTTGAATATGTCATAATGAATATTCCTTATTTCAAAGAGTTTAATGACGCTTTAAAATTAAAAATACTCCTAGAATGAAACGAGGCTAATCTTGCTCCCCAAAATATATCAATATACTACAATCTGTCTGGGTCTCTAGGTCACTGCCCCCCCAACGTGTGTGTATATACTGTATATATATATATATATATATATATATATATATATATATATATTGCATCCTCGAGTCATGTCTACCTATCAAAGAGGAAACTTCCATATTCTGCAATGGAACTGTCCGAACCCCTTCTTTCACCAAATGAGACCCTTTATTTGGGTAGTTTAACTTTGATGTTATGAATATATATATAATATATATTATTCTGTAATACAAATGTCATGAAAGTAGTCATGGATGACCAAACAAACAATCTCCTGGCTTGATAATAACAACAATAATTCTCAACATACAATGAACCGCAGCAATGAAGAACAAATGTTTGTCGTGCCTGTTTTTTTTTTGTTTGATGTATTCTCTCTCTGTATTTCGCATCGTCTCATAAACATTTAATTTCAGTCTCTTCAGGCGAGCCGGCACTTTTGGACGGTACCGCCCAAAAGTCAAATTATACGGGCCACCGCTTCACAGACAAACGCTCCAGAATTAGCATCTGAATATGCATTGAGCCCCAAATCTCCCACACCAGCAAATGTTAATTTAAAAATACACACCCTTTCCTGGAAGTATGCGCTGGCTCACTCAAATGAGACCGGAGTACCTCTCTATGTTATGTCTACACAAGTAGCTCACGGGTACAATGGGCCATTTGTTAAAAATGTATTGGATTATTTAGTAGTTCATGCATATTCTTTGATAGAATTCCACATTGACTGACAGGCTGATGGATGATTTGAAATCACTTGGTAATCCAGTGTATGGTTTGAGTTTGTAATACCCGCCATTAATTATTGTATCGTCAACAAGTCAGAAGAACTTAATCATATTCATATATATCATATATATAATCATATATTTCAATAAACTCCCTCCAGAGCCTAGTGCTCCTTATAATGAGACGGTAAATACCATGTGTAAAAAGCAGTTTCCTCCCCGGATCATGTGCAGCTGCCTGGCACAAAGGGGGTTAAAAGATAACTTTACATAGTCAGGGTTCCAGACCTGTGCTGGCCTTTTTTTTTTTTTTTTTTAAAAAGGTATCATTCATATTTAAAATTATTCCCTTTTCATAGGAATCCTGGGATGCGTCGGGTCATGTAAAAAGATGAGGTCTCTGTGAAAAAATTCAAGTCTGCTGCATTCTGAAAGAGCTGAAGTCAAATTCTGTCTCTCAGGGACTCCGTCGAGAATTCGCTCTCGACTACTTAAAAAAAATTATTTTTTTTAAAAAGTCGCAAAGTGCAGACATTTCTCAGATGATGACGGATTCACATTGCACTCGCTGTTTCCGGAAATATTCCAAAGGATTGCAATAGATTGGTGGCTGTTTGTATCTTGGCCTAAAAGAGAGTCACTACACACCAACAGTTGTGTCTCCTTTTTTTTTTGTCACAGTAAATATAAAAAAAGCTATTTAGCTTCATTCAACTCTCTCAGGTTCATTTGGTTCCTTCGTCAGCATGAAAAAAAACAACTCTGAATGAACTTATGTGAATGCAGTGAAACCCACGGCAACCACGGCAAGGCGTCGGGTCAAATTTAAATAATCAAGGTGGTAATTGGCTATAATATGTAAATTCCGTGGCATTTAATTATAACACAGTTTACTGTTAAAGAGATGAGCCGGGCAGAAAGAATACCAAAAGTCACGGGAGGTTATTTAAAATCTTACGCTCCAATTAATCACTTCCTGTGTGGAGGAGGATCATCCGACCACGACCACCTGAATATCATATAAAGCATACATGTGTCTAAATTAGGGTGACAGAATGTACATAATGACATATAAACCCCTCTTATTAGATATGATAGAATATAACAAAAAGAAAAACAGACAAAAGGCTTTCCTCAGGCAATTTCTTTTCTTCTCTTTCTACTCCAGTGTAAATATGGCGTCTGGAGTTTTCTCTATACCTTTTTTTCTCCGTTATCCTCACAAGGTCGCAGTCGTCGGCATCATTAACCCAATGAACTGTTGACCTGAGAGAGTAATGTGTGCAATTCATTCTGCTCTCTCCAAATTATCTGGCAAATGAGCTCTTCCAAAGTTAGGACGAAGGAGGCAATTACCTCCATCGTCTGAGAAGTCCAATCAGAAACTCATCTCCATGACTAATTCTCAGGCCACTGTACTCGTGGGTATATTTTTAGGTTGTTTCTGTCTTTTTTTCTGTCCTCATCATGCAAGGGTAAAATATGTCTCTTATTGGCATATCTGTAACTACCCCAGCGAATGTTATCACACGGTCATTTTTCACGACAATGAGCAATTCATTTATTAAATGAATAATTAAACCAATTTTAAAACATTACGCAAAAAAACCTACATTATTGAAATGGGGGAACATAATTAAAAGAGGAAATAAAACCAATTAAAGGGGATTGGTGAAGAACAATTATAAAAGGAATTTATTAGATGGGTGCAGAGGTTCCTCGCCTCTCCTGTAAAATGGTAATCCTTGATCGCATTTCTTCTTTCTTTCTCAGTCGCATTTATCTTTAATTGCCAATTCAGCAAAACCCTTTAGGGCTCTGCCACCTTGCTCTTCATTTATTCTTACAGGCATTCTTCCCCTCGGGGCTTCAATCTCCCACTGCCACCTTTTTACACTCCCTTTCAGTCTCGTTTTTCTTCTCATATTTACTCCTTCTTTTTCTCCCTTTTCATTTTCCACGAACTTACTTCAGTGAAAGAAGAATCATGGCTCTGGTCTATGCAATCTATCCTCTTCCTCCCCCTCTACCTACTCCCCCTCCAGCACTCTTTTCATTTCTCCTTTTCATTCCTTGATGACCTGCTTCGACTCCCTTTAACCCCACTAACTCTGGCATGCTGGTCTATATTCCAGAGACAGGTTGATGGAAGAATAGTGCCCCCTATTAAGCACCACTTGAATGCGAGAGGCGGATTGTGGCCGTTGACTTGCGGGAACGAAAATAAAACATAATGTGAAAGAGAAAGTGAGTAAACAGACAAATAATGTATTGTCAAAAGTCAGAAAAACATTTGAATTTAGAGCTCAATGCAGCCATTAGGTCATTGTTTTTACCTGCAGCTTCAAGCCCAGGTTTTCCTGCTGGGCTGCAATGTATAAGGTAGTGCATAGACTCTGTAGATACAACACAACTATACATATATATATATATATATATATATATATATATATATATATATATGGCGGTTTGTTGCTACCCTCTAATATGAACACATACCTAAACATAGTGGTTTGCAGTTTTATGTGGTTACCGTTATGAAACCTTCGATGTTTGGTTCGGTCGAGGCAACACAACTACTTGGTCAGATTTAGATCTAAGTTTGGCTTAAAATAGGTATGTTTGTTACGTAACTTCAGTTACGTCCAAAAGTTCACCTACATGATAAAAGTTAAGTATGTTGCGTAAGTTAAAATCAACTCAACGTTGACTTTGATTTCAGATAAATAATAATAATGCATTCTATTTGTAAGATGGGAGACGAACGACGGTGTCCTGGGTCATAGTCCTTTGTTTGTTTGATCCATCGATCCACCCCCGACCTCGCTCTTTATACTACGTCAACTGACCTCCCCCGTCATGATAACTACAGACACTTTATTGGCCATAAAAAGCCGCTTGTACAAGCGACCTGTAAAGCCATATTTCCACTGAACCAATAGAGTCCTTTTGTTGTTTGTGGCCCTCAAGGATGCCACATATAAGCATTTTCTGATCCGACGCCCCCATCTTCATCTTAACATATGTCAGTGCTGTCCAAAATGTCTCAAAGCTATGGTTAAGGCTTACTTAGGTCTAGGCCCAACAAAGACTTGGTTAGGGAAAGATCCTGGTTAGGTTTAGGGGAACAATCCTGGTTAGGTTTAGGGGAACTTCATTGGTAATCTTGGTTCAGGTCAGGAAGCAATGATTGTAAGAAATCAGTGTTGATTGAAAACAGGAATCTTGATGGACCCATCCAGCCCCCTGGCCTTCTTCCCTTTGCATACTTGGCTCTATGAGAAGATCACACTATCCCCGCCAATAGTCTTAATTCATACGGCCACTGGAGAAAATAATTTGTTAAACAAATAAATAAAGACAGTGTTGAAATAATCTGTTGTCTGGTTTCTTGGCGGACTGTCACCATTGGACTGTCGGAGGGGGTAGATATTTGCTTTTATTTGAACCCAAAACCTCAAAAGATTTCTGGCAGAAAGCTTTTATTTATTTTTAATAAAGCCCTTTAGGCAAATGTATCTCATGTGCTCAAACTCCTTATAGAAAGTATGGAGCCAAAGGATACGAATCTACCGTAGGACCTTTTTTCTGTGAGTACAACATTTCATCAAATTACAGTAAACGTTCTAAAAAGTAAAGATTTAAATACTTTATTGTACCAGTCCTGTGTTTGGTTAGCGTGCTCTTTCATGAGGATATTACTGGGTGTATATATATATAATAATGAGACACTTCCATTCCTCATTGTTGCCCTTATATCATATCAAAGTGCTCTTTTCGTCCCCCACATGCTTCGAGCTAGTCCAGATGCCTCTTTGGTAACACTGTTACCTTTTCTGGCAGCGAAGTAGAGGAGCTCTTTTTTCCTTTTTGTTCACGGGTACTTAGATTGGGTGCACTTCACTCGAGGCCAGTGACAGTCGACCGCTGTATAATAACCACCTGAAAATAAAATGGGGCACCGGTGAAAGAGCAGAGAGCGCCTCACTCCCTTACGTCCAGGTCGGCCCTTTAGCAGCCCGAGGGCTGGACGAAGAGCCGAAAGCGGAAAACCCGATATATCATCGGGCCGGTATTTTATAAAGACGTTGCGTTGAGTCTGAATTGGACGGAGCAGAGATGAGCTAACTGGTGAGAAGGCTGTTGGAACGGTGACAATTGCATTTGATCCGACAGACGATACCTCGACACTGCCAGCATTTCCTTATTGAGGCTGGATGTCGCCATCACGGTGAACATTATCTACGCTGGTTTACATTTACAGATGCATGTCATGTTTTGCATGAGAAAAAGGTAATTAATATCTCTGTGGGAAATAGTAGTTTGACAACTGTGTGTATTTTTGATCTGCTTGCTCTTACGTTCTCAGTAAATATCCACTCGTTTGGTTTAGATTCCCTATTTTACTATTGGACTAACTGTCTCAGCTTGATGGAGACGGTTAGATTCACACGGTCTATTTGTTGTCTCTCCCTCAAACTTGTCTTCATATGAAAAGGTACACAGACAACAAGCTAAGAGGGAGACTCCTAAAATAGTGCTGTTGTTGTAACAAACCGCATACGACAGTGGATAAGACAGCTTCCCACTCCTCTCTCTCTCCCCTTCAGCCGGAGGAGTGAAGACTGTGTAGAACTGGAAAGCTTTCAGAGCACTCGCATGCCAAATCCCAGCCCCGTCTAATGTCGCCCTCAGGTTCTGAGGACTGAATTTATTTTTTTCAAAACAACAATACTTTCAAGATCTATTGTGAGGTGGGAACAACTAAGCATTTATCCGTGAGAGAAATATTCATCTGGCAAGCGTGAGTTTGCATAAAGGGCATCATTCACAGCCGAGAAACAACGTTCTCTTATTGTTATGCCCATAATCATCACGACCCGCGGTGAATATACAATGCAAACGATGAAAGGATTTTTTTTTCCCTTTGTTTTTTTTTCAATGAGAACCCAAAATTAATTTCTTCAGCTGTTTCTTTGATTACACTTGTTCAATGCATCTTCTAAACACAAGCACAGTCGTATTCGGTGGATCCGATTAAATATATAGCTGAATCCTGCTTGTACTGGATAATTAAGAGTGGTTACCAAACATATCACATGGCAGTCCACTTCTAAGCTGGCAGTCACTTTACTTGGATTACCTAAATGCCAAACTAAACACCACGTGAAATCCCCCGACAGAGTAAATGTTTGATTTGTAACCGGCAGCTTTAGGATGTTGTTTTTCAGAACGGTGATGAATGTCATAATAGTAGATATAATAAAATAGATAGATAGGGACGACTGTGGCTAAGTGATGAGCGGGGTCGTTCTTCAATCATAGGATCGGCGGTTCGATCCCCGGCTCCACTAGCCCATGCCGATGTGTCCTTGGGCAAGACACTTAACCCCAAATTTGCTCCCGTAGCTGTGCCTGTGGTGTGTGAATGTTAGTTACTGCTGATGTGCAGGTGGAACCGTAGCTCCTCCCATCAGTGTATGAATGGGTTAATGATGCCGTGTAGTGTTAAAGGGCTTTGAGTGGTCGGAAGACTAGAAAAGTCACAATGTAAAGTAAAGGTCCATTTACCATTAACCATATAATAGAAAATAGATGCAATCCATGTTAGAAGGCAAAATAAATTGTAACTTTTACATTAAAATTGTGCCTTCTACTGCTCGAGATAAACTAAAAAAACGGTCTCGCAGTTGTGACATTATTTCTCTATATTTAAAAAAGAAAAAGTTATTAAACTTGACACTAAAAAAGCAGTGAATAGACTGTATGCTCACTGGAGAATCCCACTACACCATCAAGCCCCCCCCCCCTCCTCCAAAGCAGAATGTGTCACAAACTGTCACTTACAAGTGGAAGAGAAAAGAAATAATAAGAGATTATTATATTTTTTTAAAGGAGGTTTTGTGAAGTTCAACTGCATACTTGGTGTAAAACGCATCACCATCTTCAGTTCATCAAGGACAAGTGCTCGCCATTACTGTAATCTCATTTGAATGGAGGCAGAGATGACAATAATGGGCCAGAGATACTGCCGCCTCTGACGTGCATTGCAGTGGGGAGCATTGTGTACAAGTCCGTAATGAAATTTCAATGCAATACCCAAATCAAGGTGACACTGTGTGCACAAAGTGTGTGTGTGTGTGTGTGTGTGTGTGTACGTTTCCTAACTAACAATACCTTTTGGGGACACATTTCAAACTAAAGAGCAGTTAATAGGAAACTGTTTGTCTGATTAATGATTGGGAACAAAATCTGGATCCACATTTGGGGAAAAAGGTTATTTTGGGGTCAATGGTTAAGTCTTATGTAAGTCACTGCATTAAGACCTATGTAAACGTGGGTTTGTATTTCCTGACTTACGCTACCTTTTTGAGACACATTGGTTAAGGTGGTACGGATAAGGGGGAGGGTTAGAATGAAGCTAGCAGTTGTTAGGGTTAGTCTCAAGGAAATTAATGCAAGTCAATGCAATATCCCAAAAGTGACCTAAGTAAAGCGGTGTGTATTTCTTAACTTTGGATCCCTTTGGGGACACATTTGACCAGTCTTGAAACTATTTAAGGAAAAGCAGAATTTTTGGCTCATTGGTCAATTTTAGAATACGGTTAAGGGTAAAGGTTATGCTAGTAGTGGTTAGAGTTAGGGTAAGTCTCCAGGAAATTAATTTAAGTCAATGAAATGTCACTAAAAGTGACCTAAGTTGTGTGTAGGTAATAGTAATAAGCATACAACTACAATTAACGGCAAGACAATAGAGGTAATGTAGAAACAATCCTGTTCGACAGTATCTTATTCTGTCAACCCCAAACCAACGTTTCTTGTCTGTTGCTGAATAGTTCGCAACTCGGGTGAGAAATAGATTGAATTTGATATAAATATTACATTTCACTGGGGGGAAAAACTACTCAATTTTATGATCCGCTGGCACCAATATTTCTCTCACACTACATGTTATTTTATCTCCTCTACAAAGGGGAAACAAAACAGAAAATATCATTAAAATGTAATCTTTGTACTGCCTGGGAGATGGATTTGGAGCCAACACTATGAGCTTTGAATGTGAAAATGTGCCCCAACACCAAGCAAATCCTCGTTGGTTCTACCATAACCATCAACTCTGCCAAAAGCCCTCTTTTCACTTTATCAGTGGATTCTCCACGGAGCTGTCTTACTCTTTGCAATGTTACGTTATGCAACTTAAAATCTCTCAACCATTTACTGCTATGGGAAAAGGATGTAAATTGTATTATAACAACGAACACAACCTAAGGGCATAGATATGGGATATTAGTTGAATTTCTGTTACGGTCATTAACTTTTACCCAGAAAATATGCTTTTAGTTTATTATTTGTCCACATATTTGGCACACATCTACCAAACTCTCTTTCAGTGATTATTTTAGTTGTCCAGTCAATTGGCATCGTGTTACCTACTGTATTCATGAAAAGCTTTTAATTTATATGTATTTGTTTCATGAAATCATTATGTTTCTAGGTAGCAGCACGTGCTGGATTAGTATAAAACTACTGCTCATGTTTTTTTCAACCTGTGGTGTCAACAGTGCATTGTGGATTCTAACAACAGCCATTAATGATTCATAACAAAGACATGCAATGACGCAACATGATTTTTTTATGTGACCAGCTGCAAGCTTTACCTGCTACATTAGACATTAAAGCAAAGTGCAGCACCATCTTTGTTCCCAAACCCACCATTGTGTTTGCCAAACATGCTAATTAGTGATGTACATTGTTGCTGTTGGGACCACCAACATGATGCCACCATGACAGCAAAAGATTGGTTCAACAATTGAATGGTCTTGTGTTTATCTGCATTTACACTGACCACTTCTCAACATGTACCTAAAGACAACCTGTGCAGCAAAGTATTATAATATAAGCAGAAATCAAACCTATTGGCTCATGGACCGCTGTTGCAACACTGGCCTTTCCAACGCAGCTCCACTACCCCTACTGAATATGAGAACAGTGATACCGCCTTCAGTTCACCTTTTCTGTATTCGTACACTCCTTCAATAGCCTCTAGGTTGTCACAGCGGTGTAATGTCCAGCAGGGGCCAGGTCGAAACCCAGGACTTCCTGCTCCTCAAGCAAAGACGCTGCAACACTGCCGACAGGGATATCGCTGTTTCTTTCCAAAATAGTGGAACAACCCCAGGGCCACGGAGTGACCCACTCCCACACAGGAAAACCAACCAATAGGATACTCTTGTTGGCACAGGGGAAGCGTGTCATAACCATTGGTGGATATGTTTGTGTTATAAAGAAAGCATATTACAACCAACCCCAAGAAAGGTTGTAATATGCTTTCTTTACGACACAAACATAACCAGCAATGGTGCGGATAGGAGACACGGACTGGACTGACTTAGCCGTCTTCGGGCCTTTCTGTCTAATTTGAGTCCAAGCATTGCCTTTCCCAGGATGAAGAAAAGCTTCAGCGATCATCTGGATCACCAAGTTAATTCTCTCCCCCGAAGGGGCCGAGTACAAATCCCTCACATCTAACATAAATCAACTTCTACATATTGCTTTTTACCAGTTGCACTCAGCAGGTAGCAGGTATTTTTCCTTCATAGCGACACTTTGAATCTAACAGAAGTGTCAGTTTGACCTTCTCTGCCCTCTTCACAGAGTAAATGACAGGTTGGAACAGGACGGAAAATGTCAGCCCTGTCACTCCTGGGCTCTGACCACTCAGGGCGGCTTGTACACTAATATAAAACATACAGAGGGGTGATGTACAGTATCTTAAACAAGCAAAAAGGACTATCTGTATTCAACGTTATGTTCAAGGTTGGTTAAGGGTCATAATTACAATTCAACACTAAAACTTTAAAAGATAAATGGTGAGAAAACTGAATATCCCTGTGGAAAAAGCAAACACCAGGCGGTGTCCTTTTTAGCCGAATCAAAGGATATTCAAGACGTTGAGACTTTCAACTCAGGTATAGTCAACGCAGTCAATGCCAAGGCAAAAAAAAGATAAGCGCGGTATCTGTGATCAAAGGATCTAGATTTGTGTTACAGCATTGCCGGTCCCAATTGTGTTTCCACGTTCAGTCCGGTAACATTTGGGCTACATTCAATGGAAGGGGTCATAGTGCAAGACATATAAAAGGCAGTTTGATGTGGGCGAAAGAAAAGGTGGATGTGGGAGTTCTTTCTTTCCCTCAGGTAACTTCAACTTTCATGGCACAGAAAGTACAGAAAAAGAAAAAAAAAAACCTTTTTAAGTTGATTTAATCTCTCAAGTATCTTGTGGAGTTGGTTGCCACAGGCGAGTTTTCTGAAACTTCATCAATGGACAGGATATGGTACATTTGTACAGCGGGTTCAATGGTCCATCCCCCCCCCCCACACACACACACACACACACGTGACCTCTGAGGGTTTTGACTGCAGGGAAAGTCAATGAGAGACTCCACCATTCTCCTCCACCGTACGTCCGCATGACTAATGAAGTAAGCCAAGAAGGCTGGGGTACGGCTCGCGGAGAAAGATTAAGATAGAAGACACAAAGCCTCCTCTACTAAGGGAGAAATCTTACTCTTGTTCAATCTGCCCACATTACCTTGCGGTGTTATCCGATATAAAGAGACACACAAAGTGGTCAGTGTTGATGTGGTAGCGTACAGAGAAAGACAGAAAGGGACAGCAGCCGGTGAGAGAGGTTGTGAATAAACCACTGAAGTGTCGGTCACCCCAATAATCCGGATTAAAAAATGATGAATTAAGCACCGTCATCAATTGGAAAGGCTAAACAGGGCAACCAAAATTCTCCAAAGCAACACTCTCCCACTGTGTGCGTTGGTGTTCATATCATTTTTCCAGGCCTTTTTGTAACAATAGATATTCAAGCCAAAAATAATGTCAAATTTAGCATTTAGTGTTCTTCTAAAATCCCCTCTATTATGCCTGTGGTTTTGGCTTTGGTTCTGCTAAATTGTTTCTGCTAGAAAGGATGTATTAGAATAGGTAGTTTAAAAAGAATGCTTCTGAACAATTACATTACCCCATCTTCCCTCAACATTGTGTTTCACTTTAGCTAAAAAAAAAAAATGCATGTGCATATTGGCATCAAAAGGGATGTTTTTGAAGCTTTAAACATTGAAATAAAAATTGTTTAACCGGATCAAAATGTGTAGATGTTGGGTCAGAATCCATATTCCAACTGTGGACACGAGTTTTGCAGAATTCGAACAGGATCACGACGGTTTTTCAGAGCGACTTGTTTTTTGGGGGTTTTTTTACGAGCGGTCGCGTTAACCGGGGACTCTCGGCCCGAACGCGTCGCGGTTGCTCATAGTGACGGCAAAACACAAGCGGAGCACGCAGCTGTCCTCGTAAAAAAAAGCCTTCAATCTTATTTTTAAAACACAATACTCTTGTGTGTTTATCATCCACTGCGGCCATTTTTTGTGAGTTGCGACCGCGGACGCATTCGCCTCGAAGTCGCACAGTTAACGCGGCCGCTCGTTAAAAAGCTTGGGACACATGCAGTTAAACCCGTTGGCTGCTTTGTAGAGACGGTTTTAAAACTCATTGAACTCGAAGCTCTGAGTCCGTGTCGTGGTTTTGGTCACGACCACGGATGACTTGGTTGAAAGCATCCAGTGATTCGTGTGCTCGTGATTTCTCGCCGGTATAATGTTACGTACACGTTGGACATTGTGGAACTAAATATTGGGCCACTTGCTAATATATTATTCCCACTCACGAATAGCACAGATCTGGAAGCTGGTTGGCATTTCGCCAACTTAGTTGAGGATACAGTTTGTGAAAGTGAACGTGACATTTTTTTAAAAAAAGGACTAAGAAAAGACTTAGTTAGAGTTATTGAAATTTTGAAGTATTTTATTTTCTATAAAACGGGACCTTCGGTACTAAAACACTTAATGTGGTACATCCCTTTCTGTCTTTAAAGCCCCCCCCAAAAAAATACCTGAGATTCTGCTCATTCCTTCATTCCGAAAGGATTTTAGATAATAGACGAAAAAAAAATAAAAAAATAATAATAATCCTTGTCTAGGGCACCGCTTTGAAAAGCTGAATAGGGAAACTCGCAAGAACTCAAACACACATCTCACATTCCTCAATCCACTCTGTCACAGCAGCATTCATACAGGAGAGGGGGAGCACAGTGGTTGGTATCTCAAGCAGCTCAGGCATATATTCTTCTTCATGCAGTCATTTGATATTATGTTTTTTGCACATGGACTTTTTGTGAATCTTACCTACTTACAGGGGCAGAGTGTGTGTCTGTGAGCAAGAATCTGTGTGTGTTTTTGGAGTTGATGGTTAAGATCCTCACAAAGATGTAAGTCCAAGTTTATGTGTGTGTGTGTGTGTGTGTTGAAAAGGGTTACTCTGCCAGTGAAGTCCATTGGCTATCTGATTAAATGCTTTAGGGACAGTGAAATAGTGTAATTGGATCACTCGTATTGCGCAATATGATGATTTCAATCTCTCGATCGACACACTGGACATTTAGCTTTGCAGCACGACAGGAACACGGCATCATTAAGGCGTGATCATCATCGTGATCAGTCACGGATCTCGCATGTATTTTCTCTCCTGTATAATCGACTCTTGTTTCTATATAATCGGCGGTAACGAAATGAGTGAAAATATGTGACCGACAGCCTTGGTCCCACGAGTAATAAAAAGCACCCGTGACTCATTAAATAATTCCTCCTGATGA
Organism: Cyclopterus lumpus; assembly: GCF_009769545.1. NCBI lineage: Eukaryota > Metazoa > Chordata > Actinopteri > Perciformes > Cyclopteridae > Cyclopterus > Cyclopterus lumpus. The sequence goes on from NC_046968.1 coordinate 26,459,473, forward strand.
CACATTGAAGCGAAACCGGCTTTTGCGGATTCGAATTTAGGTCATTCGATGGGCGCCAATCACACATGTGCCATCCCTCTGAAAAAGAAGGGCCCCTTCAGCCCATGACATCGATGTTCCATCGAAACGGGTCGTTTTCTTTTCATTTCACAGTCATTTAATTCTAACCTCTCTGAACTGAAAAAAATGGAACAACCTAAACATGAACACTGCAGGAAACATGTTAAAGCGTCCCCCCGGGGAGATGGACATAAAAACACCATTATGCCCATCATGTGCATGACGCACGCGTGGGCTCTTTTTGTTGGTTGTTGTTGTTGTCGTCGTCGTTTGCAACCCTAGATGTTTGGAGGCAAAGCGCTCCGCTTCCTTTCGCTCATGTGGCACGTATAAAATGGCCGGGCAGAAGTCTCGGTATAACTCTTGTCATAAATCTTTCGCTCCTCTTAATAGAGACAAAGCGCGAGTGAGTATCTGGGTCGCAGATTCCATTGAAGCGGTGGAAAATGTGTTTTCCTTTGCCCCTTAACTGCGCTCCTTGTTTGGGGGGGGGGGGGGGGAGAGAATCAATCATCGTGCAAAACAAATGTGTTTATTTCCAGTCCAGTGTTTCGCCGCGGCAGGGTGAATTGTAAATTACAGACTTGGGGGTGGGGGGGGGGGATAAGAGATAGTTCCTCTGTGCTGGTTTTTGGACTGCAGAGAAAGGCGGATGACGGAGGCCGATGTTCAGCAGAGAAGCCTTCGTCCTCTTTGAGCGCGTTGTCGGGTGAGATGCTCCCTCAACGTCCACAGAAATAGATGACGGACCCTCGCCTCCGTTTCTCTTTTCACTGGCGTGTCAAGATATCGCCACCGATTCTCCGCCTCCAGAACATCCCGCTGTGAGAAAAATAGATCTGACATGCCTCCGTACATTCCCACAGATATACGCCGTCCCACGATCGATGTCGCCATTCAGGTAATCCACACACACACACACACACACACACACCATCTTTGTTTTGCAGCCACTGCAAATCAAAACAACCTCTGTCCCATGATTCACTGCAACCCAACGAGAGGGTGGGAGTCTTTCCTTGTTTTCCTTCCCTGGTGCTTAGCATATAAAAAGAAAAAAAAAAAGGTGTGCTTGTTTTAGTGGAGGAGAAGAAGACATTCCAGGCCCGGTCCACTGGTTTAACTGAAGCCACGTAAGAGGTCTCTCGTGTATCGCCGTGGCGACAGCGGTTGATCTCATCACAACAGAGGCTGGGGCGGACGTCAGGTTGGAAGTTGTCCTTGAGAAAAGGACACGGCGACCTTGGAATGCGAGCGCAGGTCTCACGTCACCAAAAAAGGACAGATTTTTTTGGGCAAATTTTGCTTTCATACCATAAAAAAAAAAAAAAAGGTTTAAAAGGTTTTATGTCCTGCCTCATTAGCATGATAATAAGATTCAGGAGGACAGCGCACAATGTAACACGGCAGACCTTGAGCTTTTGAGATTTTTACACGGAAATGTATTAAAACTGATTTTATGGATTCTTATTAATGATTTCGCGGCGTTTATATACGTTTGACGAATGGAATTATTTGTTCCAACGGATGTCATAAAATCATTATCAACGCTTTATAAATCAGCCATTCGGTTCTGTGTTTGTGGAGTGTGTGTTTACGGAGCAGTTTAAAAGGTTCCAATCAGTTTTAAGTACCGTGTCGATGAAAATTAACACCAAAAAAAAAATATATATATATATTATCCGTCTGCACAGACACCATTTAGCATGAAAGTCATCGGGGGGCCCCCGAAACTAAAGTGGAATACAGCAACGCGGATAATTTCCAAACAGAACTGGTTTGCATAGAAGAATACGTATGCAAAAGTATCCGTCGTCCGGCACAATCATTTTCGCATCTTACCGGTGAGAAAAGGTTATAAAGAATACGTTTCACCAAGGATATCTCTCCGAATTGAGCATCTTGAACGAAGAAAACACAGGAAAATCTTTCAAAATCAAGGATGAATCTCCAATTTTAGGTAGAACTGTAAAAAAAAAAAGCGTATGCGAGCCACGTTCATCGTATTAATGCATTCATAGACAAACCGGTTCCAGATCAATGTGTGTGTGTGTGTGTGTGTGTGTGTGTGTCGTAACAACTAACAGTGCAGTAGCTGGTGTTTTACTCTCGGTCTACTGGCATTTTCCCACCTGAGCTTTAACTGCCGTGGCAGAGTTTTATCAAAGATGGCCGTCACGGTCCGGGTCAGCTCCCCCACGGGAAAGCGAGGAGGGTAATCCTGTTAGAGGCGTTATCATCACCTCTGACAGCGACACACATACTGTGACCGTCTCAACTGTAACCGTGTCAGCTGAGCCACTGAGTCCTGCATTTTGCTAAAGTGTTTTTTTTTGTTGGGGTTTTTTTTTTTTTCCCCATCGCTATTGGAATCAGAAGATTGTGTGCGTGTGTGTGTGTGTGTGTGTGTGCGCGCAACACACAGCTCGACATTTGAAAATACCCAAATGCCAAAATAAGCCCCCATGTCTGCTGTTCAGTATGTAAAATGTAATAAACCTCTCAATGAAGCGTATCAGTCTGTATCTCAGACTCTTATCATAACCGTGTTTAACCTCAATAACAACTGCGAGAGAAAGATTTCAGTTTTGGCTGCAGAGTTTTCTCAACCACTGAAATCTGGATAACACTTATGTTGACAGGCGAGAGGAGTTCACCGCGGCGGACGGACGCCACGGAGACCTCAGATATCGACCTCCGGGGACTTTTGACACCGCCCGCTAATTAAATGTTGACTGACACATAAGATCTTCCCTTTTTTCCCCTGTGAAAGGTTATTTTTGGGGGAGTTTTTCCTGATCCGATGTGAGGTCCTGGGACAGGGATGTCGTATGGGTACAGATTGTAAAGCCCTCTGAGGATGATTTGTAATTTGTGATGTTGGGCTATACAAAATAAACTGAATTGAATTGAGTGAGCTCTCATGAGCTGTGGGTATTATAACTAAGAATGAGTTGAATTGAAAGTATTTAGTATTGAAAAGATGTAGATGGGCGCTTAAAGGAATCAGGATAACGAAACCAGTCAGTGTGGTAGGTATATTAAAACTACAGGTAAACGACAATACATAGAATAACAATGTGGTGATATGGTAAAAGAAAATAGCGCAACAAAAGACAAAGAATTTCCATATGTGTACTTTTGTGTCACTCGATTGAATGAAGCAATTTAGAATATTGATAATAGAGTGAATTGAAAAAAGAAAATGGGTGAATGTATTTGCGGTTGTATGAAAGCCGTCATCATTAATAACAAACCAGACTAAGAAAAAGTAAAAAATATATGAAAACAATACTCCCAGGTGAGATATACTCCAAAATGGATGTACGGTGTACAATAGGACATATGTTCAAGGTTATCGAATAAAATCTGCGGTTCAGATCCTAAATTTGTGTCGAGTTGAAACTGAGGACAGTTGTCTGCCTTTTGGATCGAGTGCTGCTCGTTTTTTTTAATAATTGATTAGTCAATAACAGATTTGTGCATTCTTAGACCGACTGCTTACTTGATTTTGCATCCTGTAAATACGACACTGGAAGGAAGCTTTCGTGAGCGGTGATTATTAACCATTAATGCTTCATTAAAAACATTTAAAAAAGGTGTGACGTACATCCACATGGTATTAGTTATAAAAACCGTAAACACTTTAAACATAAGAGCATGACTCTCTTGTGAATGGGCGATTTTAAATGTCTCTCAAAAGAAAAATAGTGACGCGTCGACGGAGTGGCGAGTCACTTTGACAAGCTGCCAAATCAGACTACAGGATTCAATCAGGAGCGTGGAGACTTTAAAGAGAATCAAGGGGCCGAGGCCTTAAAAACACGGAGCCGACAGCAGCCTTTTAGTGCGGTTTCTTCTTCTTCTTCTTCTCTATTTCCCATGAGAGATCTATCCAAATGTCTGGCGTCTGCCCGGGTAAACGAAGCTGCGGCGCCACGGGCTGATTGGCAGACTCTCTCTGTGCAGAGTTTTGCAGCTAATGAAATACACACATGAAGTGTACAGCTGGTGACTCATGAAGACTGACACCTACATCTACCAGGCAGGAACATCTTGTTTGACTTTGTGAATATATATATATATATATATGTGTGTTCCTGTACAGGTGTACGGATACAACAGGCACACAGCATCTCTATCTGATGAGATGAAGGTGAGTTTAAACTCTTGAGATTCCCATTAAATCCTCATTGATAAAAAACGGACCCTCTTCCTCCCTCCGACAGGCTGAGGCACATTGAAAAGCCTTTGTGATATGAGGGATAATAACGATAATAACACAAATAGGCAACAAAAAAAATAAGAAAAAACATGCAGGCCATGCTCATTTGTATGAGCTGCAGTGTAGATACATCCATTATTGGTAATTCACAATAAAGTTGAATTGTTTCTGGAGCTAGACGTTTTGTTTTCGACTCGCTGTTTAGTTTTTAACAACAGTGCGATATTCATGCTAGTTCAACAAGAAATGCAACTTAAAGGAGTAATAAAAATGTCAAAAAAGCAAATATCTAGTCGGTCTAAACTAAAAGATAATGTATAAGGGACTTCCTTATATAATACGAGTCTAATGAGAAGCGTCATGTGTGTAAATGTGTGTGTGTTGCTTCCCCGTAAGCAGCCGGTGCACCATGAAGGTGTGTTTGTGACACGCGGGGATTATATACGTTTAAGTACTTTTTAAATTTTTTTAATTTATTAATTATTTATTTATTTATTTAATTTATTTTATACACTTTATCCACTTTATTCTATTTCTACTCCGTCTGTATATATAATATTCTTCTTGTTTTTACTCTTTTATCTTATTTCTGTTATTATACTACTTGTTTTTTACTTACTAATAAAGGATTGTCTTATCTTATCTTCTTATCTTATAATAAACGAAATGTTATCGTCCTCGCGCCGTCGTGTTCATCTTCTGCCTGTAAGTGGTGTCTGGCAACATTTTAGGTTTTGCATCGAATTCTTAAATCTACTAAGAAGGACTTTAATTTGTCGTTGATTTCGCGGTGAATAACGTTGGAATTTCTGAGCACCAGAATCACTGTCGGTCGACCTCGTCCGCACTTCCGTGTCCTCCACAGCGTGTGTGTGTGTGTGTGTGTGTGTGTGTGTGTCCACCATCTTTTGTTCCTTGACCCCTCCTTGTGTTTACGGTAACTCGACCACAGACGGATATCATGTCGCCGGCGCTGCGGAGACAAAGCTGTGATGTGTCGTCACCGCTTTCAGTGATTTACTCGTCGCGTTATGAGATCATTTAGATTTGCTGTTTTCTTTTCCTAATCGACTCCCTCTGCCCTTCAAAAATGATTTGTGAGCATATATCAAATATCACTAAACCACGAGTTAAATATAGCACTTTGTACACAAATCACGTTAAATTGGTTATTGTACAGTTGCAAATTAAATGGAGTTTGTTTTACTTGGCGAAATTCCAACCTCCCCCAGCAATAACTTTTCCTGACCGAGGAGAGAGAGAGAGAGAGAGAGAGAGAGAGAGAGAGAGAGAGAGAGAGAGAGATAACAATGCTGCTCACGGTTTTATTTAATTTTTAAAAAATGTACACCGTGGGAATCTTCTCGGCCGGGTGAACCGGAATATGTCTTGACTTCCTCAAGCGGTTCACTGACTCACGCCTGACCTCTCCCTGACCTCTGTGATAGTGACAGTGCTGGTATGGAAAAGAGGAGCGATGGAGGGAGGCGAGGAATTACAAGGAAGATTGTGTTAATACAAATAAATAACAGCATGTAGAAAATGGAGAAGATATGGAGGGAGCCGTGTTTTGCATGGTAATCCAGTAGAGCCGGTTGAACGTGGCTCAGCTCGGAAAATCCCTCTGCAAGAGATTGCTGCCGGCCAGGCAAGCCACCAACAAGGCCGTTGGAGATAAAAACCGTGTGTGTGTAGGTGTGTGTGTGTGTGTGAGAAAGCCAATGTTTTATGCATACCTAAGTACGCAGTTGTGCTGTAAGTGCGCACACTTTTTTTTTCTGTGATTCCATGTCCGTGCTTCACCGTGTAAGAGACGGCATCCAGGCAGGAAATTGCCGCTCGTATCAGCGGCCGACACGGTCGCACCGACGGAGGCAAAAGAGAGAGAGAGAGAGAGAGAGAGAGAGAGAGAGAGAGAGAGAGAGAGAGAGAGAGAGAGAGAGAGAGAGAGAGAGAGAGGCGACGCTCGGCTCCCCGGCTGTCCCCTTAGCCCCCGACATGTTGGCAGCCCATCAGAGGCGAACAGATAAGGCCTCACACATGCTTCATGTTTTGGTGAACTGGCAGGAGGGACAGATGCTGTGGCCAGGTGGGAGGAGTGGTGGACATTGCACGCCCCCCCCCCCCGCCCCCCCCCCCCATCTCCTGTCTTTTTCCATTTCCGACAGCAGGATGCTGATTTACACCAGAGTAGCAGCATCTAATTTGTATGAATAATGCATCTCCTCTCCTCTCCTCTCCGCTCGCTCCATCCTCCGAACAAATACTGCACGGGAAAGGAACTCGAGGTCCAACAACAGCAGCGAGGTTAAGACACACACATGTAGCCCAGAAGTACATAATGGACGAGCGCCACGCTATCTGCCATTTAAACTAATGACTTTAATTACCTACTTTTAATGGCGAGAGCGCGGTGCCATCCGCTCCGTTACAAATGGCGAAAGAAGAAGAAATGTTCCCGAGTGTTGCGTCTCGCATCTTCAACTCAAATTCAGCCTTGATTCTCACCGAAAAGAAATCACAACCTTTTTTTTTTTTTTTTTTTTTTATGTGCTCCTATGATGATAATAGTACCAATTATTAGCGGGATCGCATTTTTTTTCCCCATAATTCAGAAAGCTACGATTCTATCTTTTTAAATGTCACGCTTTAACTTTTCAGAGACTGATTCTTCTTTTCTCACATTTTGTGGTGTTTTTTTTTTATATATATATATATTTTTTTAGCGCAGATCTTTAGAAAATGGCCAAGTTGGATATTTTATTTGCCAATTGAAAAATAATGAAAAGCGTAAATATTTTTCTGTTGAATGGAATCAGCGAAGCAGCATTGTCTCGAAAGGTGGAAAATAATGTTTAAAAAATATATATATATATATATATATATATATAACACGCCATCGTAAAACAATGCAAAGTCAGTTAGGAGCCTTCGTCAAAGTGGAAACAAACACATTTTGTTGTTGTTTTGAACAAGACGGACGGGACCAACAACCAGGAGACGTGGTGAAACCCAAAGTCAACGATGACTTCACCAACATGCTTGGTTTTGCATGGTCTTGACAACAAAAAAAAGTCAGCACGTTTTTAATCAAATGAAGTATTTTTTTTTTCCCCTCCGTGCCGTTTGCTCATTAGTTTCAACAGCGTCTCTATTCTATTACTGGCAGATAAAACAACCCCGGTCTTTATTGTCTTTGTTACAGCTTCAATGCCCCGTCACAAACCGGCGGCCCTTGCTGCTAATAGAGCAGAGCTGTCTATTCATACACTAGATACAGTATGTTTGCCTGCTTCCCCCCCCCCCCAACCCCCCCAGTATGTTACAACCATCTGGACAGCTGCATGATCAGACTACACAAAGAGAGCACAGTAGAATTAACCTAAAAATGGCCCCCGTGTTGGATTGCTCCTCGCTGCCGGGTGGTAAACCGCGAGCCCGTCATTGATCATTATAATTACTATCTGTGCTCCGGTGATGAAGCTTTGATGATCGCTGGCTCTTAACAAATACTACTTAGCTATGCACACAAGACTGCGGTGTTAAAAAAGTTAAAAGCTATTGACGTCTACCGTGTCTCTGCCAAACACCATAAAGAGAAACACGTTCTCGTATGGATTCATTATGGATTTTGCTTTTGTTTTTTTTTCCGAGGTATGAATCTTTACGTCTTTACGTCTTCACCTGTGAGGATACGACTGGGCATTGGATTATTGTGTCTATTACTTAGCAAAGCAATATCCGACAGTAAGACTGTAAATTAGTGTTACACATTAACGGCAAATGTCCTTCAGTTTCCTGTCTTGTTTCTGATGAAATACATATTTCTCACCATGCTGCAACGAGTTGTTTTTAATGGGAATACATCTTTCATTGGGTTGTATTGTAACTCTCTTTTTTTTTTGTGACTCGTGGACTCTGACAAATGAATAACTGCTATTAATATCATTCATGAACAATGGAGCCGTTTGCAAACTCCAAAACAACGTGTCCAAGAAGACGCCGCCGTATCTCAGTGGAGCTCGGAAAATTGATTAGCTGCAGGAGAAATGTCAAGAGCCGGACCGGGTTGTTGACTGATGAAAACAACCTTGACATTATTTTCTAGAATGTATCCTTCAACCCATTTAAATAAGATGGCTAATTTGGGCTAATGTCAGTCGTACTGCCCTGTCATTGTTTGTGGATGAGCCAGCGGTTATTGCAGAGACTTAATTACTGCCTAATTACTATTCTGGATTAATTGGGCCATCTTGTTTCATTTTAACCTCTAAATATTATGATAAAGCTGCTGAGCAATTAAAATCATGTGGGTTAGAGGCCGTAAAGCTACAACCGTGAGGAAAAACTGCAGTCTGTCCTCGATCAGAGGTGTGTGTGTGTGTGTGTGTGTGTGTGTGGGGTGGGGGGCGGGGGGTGGGGGGGGATGGAGGATCCATCCGGTCCAAACTGGATGAACTTTTTGGCACTGTAAGAAAATCTCTACTGCGCCATGTTTTGTAAGGTCAAACATAATCTGTGTTTGGAATACACTGAGGACAGATGTTTTTTTTCGAGCCTCAACTAAGGCTGTTCTCCACCAGCCATCGTAGCTACAGCTACAAAAATTAATGCACCGATGTTTGTAGATGGTTATTTTAACCCAAACTAAGATCTTTTGACTTCACAATATAGTCCTAAACCAAGAAGTGTTGTTGCCTTCGCTTATTTTGAAAAGACTGTAGGAAAGTAAACGAGTTGCGATGCCTCGGGAACTGTAGAGTTGTAATGGTTTTTTTATATATAATTGCACATGTAAATAGGAAAGTCCATGTTTTAAATGAATACATAAGAAAGATATGATAATTAGGGATATTATGAAGAATATTCTGAAGAATGTGTAAGGTAAACATGGGAGTGTAATAACTGAATAAGTATTATTGTAACTGTATGCTGATTGTTTTATGTTTTATGGTTATCATAACTATAAAGATGACTGGTATGAATGGAATGTATTGATCCAAGGAGGCGTAGTCAAAGTAGTGGTCTCCCATAGTGACCGGAAGATAGGCTTTTATTTTGAAGGAGCCCATCTTACTGTTTAGGGCCAAAAGGGAAGAGATAAGGGAAGTAGCATCGTGGTTTATTGCTTAGAGATCAAATGTATTTGAGTATTTAAGGACTCGTTGGCGTCATCGTCTTAAAACCCATGTTTTTCGAATCTACGTGGGTTGAATGTTTATAGGCAACAGATAGATTTTTGGTGTCATATTTTGTTTATAAATAAATGTGTTGAGGATATTATCCTTACTGTCCAGAATTCACTTAGATATTCATACTTCAGTGCCACCAGGAGAGTTTTCCGACCTTTTGTTTTAGGCCTTATTCACTGACCCAGATCCTAGAAGATACCAGTTAATTAATTTCAGGTTGTATGCTTACCGATTATATATATATATGTGTGTGATCGAGACAGGGTTTTCCCCATTAATTTATTAATGTATTTACTTTAAAAAGGGCAGCCAGAAATGATTTTTATCACGGTGTAATCTTGAAAACCGCCGAGCGCTTGCATCTGGCTGCTCGTCAACGTTTCTCCGCCGCTCTTAATCCTTTGGCTGAAGGTCAGATCTCCGAGTCTGATTTGGATAACAAGAGGCAGTCGGTCAGTAAATCAGGTCAATAGACATAATCCAATATAATCCACTCTAATCTCATCGAGTAGTCGTGGCAGGAGATTACCTTTGCGATTAATTTTAATTGCTATGTTAAAACCCCACCGATTTGGCTGCTTATGATTTGTTGGACTTAAAACGAAGGGACTGGGATGTGTCCGGAAATTGCAGATGTGCGAGTTTGTTCATTAACAGTCGACAGCACTTTGTTTAATTTCACGAAAAAGAGCCCGAATTTAAAATCTGACCATTCAGATCCAAATGCGACAATTAGTCTGCCTCATTTTTCTATTTACGGCATGTTTTTTTTCATTCATTTTTGTACAGCTGTTCTGGTCACAATGACACGTGCAATGAGAGCAGAAACCACAGAAGCACGATGCAGAGTGAAGCCAGCAACTGGGATTCAATTCTATCAAAAAGAAAACCAAAATAACCCATTAATCTCTGACAGAAAATACCCTCTAATCTTCCCAAACATACGACTACACAAAAGGATTCAGACCACAAGACACCGCTGCAGTCTGTGCACACCACCCCTCCATCAGGTCGCCCTTCAACCACCGAGCCAGATGGCTATTGGAAAAGTCAAATGAAATATATATTTTTTTGTGTTTGGCACACAAAAAGCTATTGTGAACATGAAAGTGTACACAGTCTCTCTTCTCCTTCAGCACCGCAACTAAATAATGTATTTGTAGGGTTTTCATTGCAGAGATTACAAACAATGCATTTTCCCAGGCTTTGCTTTACACCACCAACTCAGTTCTTCGCGTCCTTTTGATACGCCGATCAATTCAATTGATCAGCGTGTGTTGATTCTCTTAATGGTCACACTTGAGGTCTTGCGCACAGAATTTGGCTTCTTGCAAGTCTGTGTGCAAGAAGACCCCCCCCCCCCCTCCCCTCCCTCCGTTACAGCCCTGTCCCACTTTCTTTTTTTAAGTCGCAAATCACTACATCCCCTATATTGCGACGCGGTAAAAAGACATTTAGATCATCCCCGTTCAGCCCGTGTTTGTCTAGACTGGAGATTGCCTGACGTGGTTTTTACTCATGCATCTGTAGATACGCTCTAATTTGAATCTGTGCAGCCAGCTGTCTACACGGCTCCTTCTTTGCACGTAACCGCGACCTGAACTGAAGAGTTTTTCATAATTGTTGCATTTTGACACAGGGTGTCCTCCTGTGACCGAAGTGTGGAGGCACTTGCATGATGAGAGCAGTGTGTGGCCAGCGGGCTCCGGAGGATTCACACCGCATCCATCTTCTGGGAGATGGATGCGGTGCCACAGGTGCTCCGACGCGTCAATCCATTGCTGAGTGGCGAGTACGAGTTGATGGGGTCAGACGACTGAATGATAGTGGATCACATCAACAGGCAGCTGGGATTATCAGTTAAGACGAGACGCAGGAAGATTTAGAGGATATTCGCTGTCTCGAAACACAGATAAGGAGCAGCAGAACTTAGAAAAGACCATATGTTAATGCAAATGTAGTGTAGTGGATACATTCTTCTCTTATTCCCGAATTGATTCTTACAAACTTGAAGCTTGAAAACTTGTTGCTTCTTCCTATCTGACTAAGTGTGAGTCTCCATGTGAACTCACTCCTGGACTTCAGCAATTGAATCCCCCACAGAATAAAACTTTCTTGCTCTCAAAAGGTTCGTAATGAGCCATACGAGCTATATTAATATCACTGCATTTTGTGTGGTGGCGGACCCAGATGCAGTCCAGAGTTTAAGGGTTTTTAATTCAGGGAGGACATCAAGATGATCCAAACTGTTGGCACAGGAATAACAGGGTAAAATGCAAGGGGAAACTACCTGGATAAGCTCAGAACAGGAGTCAATGAAGAGCCGGGGTACATACACTGTTGAGTAATGAGTTGATGGAAGGCAGCTGGGTTGACTGGGCAAGTGAGGTGAGTTGTAATCAGGAGGGAGCCGGGTGGAGACCAGGTCACATACCACACACACGGGGACGAATGGGCGGCGTGGCCCGGCCGTGACACGCGCTGTTAAAGGCGCTTGGGTGAGACCATGTGGCTGCTTTGTGCACGCTCTGGCAGGCGTGCTGACGCTATAATTTCTAAATGATGTGCAGTTATTCCATCAGCTCAGGTGGCGTCTTCACCGTCTGGTCTTGACAGATTTGACGATCAATCGCAAAAGGCACTTCCATTCACATGAATGGCATGGCGTACATCAAAGAACTCAAACGGGTGGCTATCGCCACTTCGGAAAGGGAAGTGTTATTCTATCCTTGCAATGAATTCGCACGGCTGTTTTTCAATCAATCACGCTTTAATTGTCGAGGACGACACAGTGAGCGCCATAAATTAAACAAAAGATTATCGAAAGAAAAAGCTATCCTAAAAATATTAAACACATCTAACCTAAATAAGCAAACATCTAGAATTAAACAATACTACTTCTGAATAAAATAAAATAAATACTAACATCAAATAAATAGCTCCTACACTCCCCTTTCACTGGGTAACTGGTGGTACAGATAGCTTAGTGTGGAGCGGTATCTCCAGAATAGCATGTCGAGCAAACATCCCAAAGATTAATTTTTCGTCACTTTATCTAAGGACAAGAATGTTTGTGTGCGTGGTCCGAGGAAAAATAAATGCTGTTTCTGCAAAGCTTCCAGTTCAAGACATGAACATTGCCCCTAACACTGAAATGAGTTAGTCCTGGCTAACACTGAAATGAGTTAGTCCTGCTAACACTGAAATGAGTTAGTCCTGCTAACACTGAAATGAGTTAGTCCTGGCTAATACTGAAATGAGTTAGTCCTGCTAACACTGAAATGAGTTAGTCCTGGCTAATACTGAAATGAGTTAGTCCTGCTAACACTGAAATGAGTTAGTCCTGCTAACACTGAAATGAGTTAGTCCTGGCTAACACTGAAATGAGTTAGTCCTGGCTAACACTGAAATGAGTTAATCCTGCTAACACTGAAATGAGTTAGTCCTGCTAACACTGAAATGAGTTAGTCCTGCTAACACTGAAATGAGTTAGTCCTGCTAACACTGAAATAAGTTAGTCCTGCTAACACTGAAATGAGTTAGTCCTGGCTAATACTGAAATGAGTTAGTCCTGCTAACACTGAAATGAGTTAGTCCTGGCTAACACTTAAATGAGTTAGTCCTGCTAACACTGAAATTAGTTAGTCCTGCTAAAACTGAAATGAGTTAGTCCTGGCTAACACTGAAATTAGTTAGTCCTGATAACACTGAAATGAGTTAGTCCTGGCTAACACTGAAATGAGAAATTAGTTAGTCCTGCTAACACTGAAATGAGTTAGTCCTGCTAACACTGAAATGAGTTAGTCCTGCTAACACTGAAATGAGTTAGTCCTGGCTAACACTGAAATGAGTTAGTCCTGGCTAACACTGAAATGAGAAATTAGTTAGTCCTGCTAACACTGACATGAGTTAGTCCTGCTAACACTGAAATGAGTTAGTCCTGGCTAATACTGAAATGAGTTAGTCCTGCTAACACTGAAATGAGTTAGTCCTGGCTAATACTGAAATGAGTTAGTCCTGCTAACACTGAAATGAGTTAGTCCTGCTAACACTGAAATGAGTTAGTCCTGCTAACACTGAAATAAGTTAGTCCTGCTAACACTGAAATGAGTTAGTCCTGGCTAACACTTAAATGAGTTAGTCCTGCTAACACTGAAATTAGTTAGTCCTGCTAAAACTGAAATGAGTTAGTCCTGGCTAACACTGAAATGAGAAATTAGTTAGTCCTGCTAACACTGAAATGAGTTAGTCCTGCTAACACTGAAATGAGTTAGTCCTGGCTAACACTGAAATGAGTTAGTCCTGGCTAACACTGAAATGAGAAATTAGTTAGTCCTGCTAACACTGACATGAGTTAGTCCTGCTAACACTGAAATGAGTTAGTCCTGGCTAACACTGAAATGAGTTAGTCCTGCTAACACTGAAATGAGTTAGTCCTGGCTAACACTGAAATGAGTTAGTCCTGGCTAACACTGAAATGAGTTAATCCTGCTAACACTGAAATGAGTTAGTCCTGCTAACACTGAAATGAGTTAGTCCTGGCTAACACTTAAATGAGTTAGTCCTGCTAACACTGAAATTAGTTAGTCCTGCTAAAACTGAAATGAGTTAGTCCTGCTAACACTGAAATTAGTTAGTCCTGATAACACTGAAATGAGAAATTAGTTAGTCCTGCTAACACTGAAATGAGTTAGTCCTGCTAACACTGAAATGAGTTAGTCCTGGCTAACACTGAAATGAGTTAGTCCTGGCTAACACTGAAATGAGTTAGTCCTGGCTAACACTGAAATGAGAAATTAGTTAGTCCTGCTAACACTGAAATGAGTTAGTCCTGCTAACACTGAAATGAGTTAGTCCTGGCTAACACTGAAATGAGTTAGTCCTGGCTAACACTGAAATGAGAAATTAGTTAGTCCTGCTAACACTGAAATGAGTTAGTCCTGCTAACACTGAAATGAGTTAGTCCTGGCTAACACTGAAATGAGTTAGTCCTGGCTAACACTGAAATGAGTTAGTCCTGGCTAACACTGAAATGAGTTAATCCTGCTAACACTGAAATGAGTTAGTCCTGCTAACACTGAAATGAGAAATGAGTTAGTCCTGCTAACACTGAAATGAGTTAGTCCTGGCTAACACTGAAATGAGTTAGTCCTGGCTAACACTGAAATGAGTTAGTCCTGGCTAACACTGAAATGAGTTAGTCCTGCTAACACTGAAATGAGTTAGTCCTGGCTAACACTGAAATGAGTTAGTCCTGGCTAACACTGAAATGAGTTAGTCCTGGCTAACACTGAAATAGGAACATATGTATACAGGAAAGGCCGCCGTATGGTTCAAGGTAACTCCAGATAAGCATGTGGTGCACACTGACATTGCGTTTGACGGTGTTATTGTCAGTGTTCATCTATTTGATCAAATTGCATAATACATTCAGTGTTATTTATTAGACTTGACCCTCCAACATGTGCACATTGTAATACATAATAGCTATCACTAGGAGCGCTATTAAGCATTGTTTTCTCGCAAGAGAAAAGCTTACTTAAAGTTAAGTAATTCTTGTCATAACTTTCAATCTCAACCTTATTTTACTTGAAATGTATTATTAATGTACTATTATTTATAATTCATCCAGTTTAATTTGATATCTGTTGAGATATTATTCAAAGGATGTCAGTTGTTGACTACATACAGTTACAGACATTTTTGTGGTGTACGGGACTTTTTGTACAAGGAAATTCTCCCGATATGGACGATATGGATTTGAATTGGATACCCCTGCCCCAGAGCTTTGGGGAGTGTCAAGTGACCCCTGAGATTTGGCTTTCTCTGTGGTGCAAGTTAACCAGACTGCACTGACTCGGTCCATATCTGTATGCAAGGATTTTGGTCAATGTTCAGTCAACCTCTTTTATGACTGTGACTGTTTCTGCAGGGAATGGGTCTACAAAGGCTGTTTCACCATCTGTCCCACAGTGGGATCTTCCTGTGGTGTTCGGGGAGCCCTATGCAACCGGTGAGATTTCCCTTAAGTTGCCGTCTGTGAAGGAAGTCCTGTTGCCGGCCTGTGTTAGTGAAGCGTGTTACTAATCTATATGCTCTGTTGGTCTACCTGTGCTGAATTGAAGGCTTGCAGCTGCGTTGTGTTCCAAACCAAACTATCATGTGTACCAACAAACACTGCACATTAAGGTCCAGAATGGACTACACCCATTGACAATTCCCCTAACATAATACAATTCCCATTGACAGACAACAATGAGTGAAGTCACAGGCTTCTAAGGGCTGATGATTATCAATCTGCAAAGGCAATACATCTAACCCTTATATGGAACATGCCCACCACCGTGATCAATACAATTGGACTCAGAAATATTAACAAAGGAGCGATAGTAATCTGGTCGGTGCTGAATATGATGCATCATTAGAAGGAAAACTGGTTCCATCCACATCCTTTTTAAGAGCTAAAAAGGACTGATCTGCCCACTTTGCAAAGAAATACACTAAATTCTTTATTAATCAATAGTTGTCTAAAGAACATTAGGAAAATATTAATAGAATAGAAAATCTCTAGCTATAGAAAGGCATGGTGATTTAGTAAAATAGAAGAACCACGTGGGCTGATGGAAAAGTAGTGGCTCTGCAAGTTTATTCATACAGTGTACCTACACTCTATTGATTTCTGGGTAATTCATCTCACTCGCATACCAATTTTGGGAAGGGCATCACTTATAAGTGCACTCTTACTTCAGATTATTTGAATAGATGTTGAAAATGGATTCACCTGAAGAGGCGATTATGACTTATGACGATAATGATTTGATCCCGCACTCTCACAAAATCAACAGAAGTCCCAATGCCAAAAGCTCATTTTAATTAGTCGATCTTAGTTCATTACCTCAGAAACTTGTCCCATTTCTCTGAGGGCGACGAGGTTATACCATATGAACGCTCTTCCTAATGTCTCTCTCCCTCCCTGAATGATTTTTGCAATATGAACCACTGTCCCCCACGGGTGCCAAGGTACGTGTGGTGCAAAGTGGAGACTAATTGGAAATGATCGCCGACAGAAGCTTGAGCCACTGGGTCCCTTAATGATCCAAGCAGCGCTTGGATCAGAGAGAGCCTCCTCTCTACCTTTTTTTTTTTTTTTTTTTTTTTTTTTTTTTAAAGGCATTTAGAGCGGATGACAGCAGCCCAGCCCCGTTGAGGGACTGGAGGGTTACAACTATATTGGGTTGCAGAGAGAGAGGGAGAGCGAAAAAGCAGAAGGGATGGGGGAGCCTCTTTGACAGATGAAAGCAGACTGGAAATTGAAGCGGTGGTTGCTCAGATGTCATGAAAGAAAATGTAGAAGGTGTGATTTTAGGCTCTTCTCGTAAGAGCAGGAAACGAACTCCGTGTGCTGGTGACTACTTTTTAGATGCACCATTTACTTTGAGTTTAACTTTTGATTCCTAACTCTTGTTCATTTTCTCCACAAAAATATTGGCTTGTTGGCAGTCTGCAAAGATTTTTTCTTTTTAAAATTGTTGATTGACAATAGACTAGCTGAAACAATAGACTAGCTAAACTGCGTTACCAATTACTTCTCAAGGGCAATTTATTTTCTTGCAATTTAAAAAAACGTTAAACATGTGTTTAAAGTTGTAAAAAAAAGTGCAGCTGAGTGTGTCAGGATGGGAGTCAGTTCCTCCAAGTCTAAGGCCACGGTTCTCTGCCAGAAAACAGCAGATTGAACCCTCCTTCAGTTTGGCAGTGAGTCACTGCCCCCAGCAATGTAGTTCAGGTATCTCAAGGTCTTAGGTTAGGGTAAAATGGAGCGGTTCGCTGCAGTGTCGCAGGCATCGTACCTGCCGAAAGGAAAAATCTTCATCTACCAATCCAGTTACGTCATGAATTGTTGGTAGTGTCCGAAAGACTGAGATTGCGGACACGAGCAGCCGAAGTGAGCTTCTTTAGTAAGTTGGCTGGGTTCAGTATTTAGAGAAAAGGGTGAGGAGCTCAGACATTCGGGGGGAACTCTGAGTAAAGCTGCTCTTTCGCGTTAAAAGGGGAGATTTTCTGGGCACGTCCACCTGGTAAAAGGCCCCTGGGTAGACCCAGAAAACACCGGAGGGATCATATATCTCGTCTAGTCTGGGAACACCTCTGGATTCTGCAGAAAGAGATGGAAATGTTGCAGAAGTGGGAAGTCTGGAATGTCTTCCTTAGCCAGCTAAGCCCGGCACTAGAAAGCAGATATTAAATGAATTGCTAGAACACAACCAACGCAACAAAACTGCATCGGTAAGCATAGTCAAATGTCTTTTTGTTACCATATATAAGCATACAGCCTTAAATGAAAATGTGTTTCACATTGGACATGAACAGCAATGACCTGAGTGAAAGTCCTGTGTTTGTTTGACCCATTCATCACCCCAACATCCCCCCACACACACACACACTGACTTATGTAAACAAATTTGTGATACGTAATTCAAAAAAAAAACAATCAATGACAAAAACAGTGTTATTGTATGGGAATCGTCATTTTTTAGGAGACAGGGCTGATGCTTCATCACTGTAAATGGCACCATTCAACTTGGTATCTCGGACACAAGAAACGTTTTTGTTTCTGGCCAAGTGTACCTACAACCAAGGCACTGTGTAATTGCTGTCTAAGACATAACAGTAGCAGTGTGTGTGCCAGCCATAAAGTAGTTCTATCAGAATAGAAAGGATGTCCAATGTATCTGGCAGGGGAATTCAGAAGACTCATCCACTGTGTACTTGGCACCAGCACAAATACCTATTTCCTGTGTAGAAAGCTCAGCGATTCATCTTTGTCAGATGTTGATCTGTTACTCTCGGTAAAAGGGGAGTTGAGGGTGGGAGTGTTTGGATTGCTGACATGACAAATGGTTGTTAAAATGAAGGAAATCTGTTTCTCTCCTGTATCAAAAACACACAAGTAGGTGAAGGTGAAGTCGCTTAGAAGTATATGAGTCTTTTGCTGATTTTCTTTTTGCAGATTGTAAAGCCCTCTGAGGCAAATTTGTAATTTTGTGATATTGGGCTATACAAAATAAACTGAATTGAATTGCTGCTACAGTTAAAATGCCTGAGTGTCAGAAGTGTCACTACAGATACTCTAACCTTTTGAGAACACTTTCTCACTACAATGGAGACAAAAAAAAGACACTCTAGGCAGCCAATTCCAGCCATCTTAAGTTATTGTCAAAGGACTAAGGAAGACCTTGTCAAGTGAGATATGGACCCAAGCCTTTAATATCACTGCATAAGCCCAACAGAGGAATTTTGACGGATAAGCCCTGGGGGCCATAGCACCGAAGGCGGGCTTGTCCAAGCAGTGTCACGTCCATGGCGCCTCAGGTCTTAGGACGCCACCGCGGAGCTTTACAATGGGCCGGGCTGAATCGAGCAGTGCTCTCAATACAGCCATCCATCATCTGAAGTTAACTGACAAGTTGACACTTTAATGAAACGATTGAAAGTTCCCCCTGGCTCTTCAGTTGTTGATTGAGAAGTGACGTCCTAGTGGCTCTTTGTCTTGCAGTGTCGCTCTACAGTATAAGTAAATGTTGAATTCTAACATGTGGTATTGGCTATAACGATGACTTGGCGAAATTACCCTTTTTTTAGATAAGTTGAACATCATTTTTTAACGGACTTCAACTCATTTACTTAACTGTTGGGTTGTGAAATATCAGCGTGTCTAGTGCAGCTTACCAGACTTATATCCTGCCCCTGCATCGCCTTCAAACATCGTCACCATCTTTCTTCCTGGACAAAGCAGTACATCAATCCACCCCCGGCCTTCATTTTATTGCAAAGTACTGCAATATTGTTTTAAGGGATCAGGGGTAAGGAGATGGTAGATGATGAAGAAGGCCTACTCGCTACTAAATGGAAGTAAGTGTTCGTGTAAGCAGAAGAGTAAGCCGGGCCAGCCCGTTAGCAAATCCAACGATCCAAACAAAATGGACCGGATCCTGACTGAGACAGAGACAGAGTTCTTCTCTGGTGCTTCTCTCCTCGCGTAAACTTTGCTTAACAGCACGATGACGGACTTTTCAACTCCCTGGGTTGCTACTCCTCTGGGCAGAAATCTGGTTGGGGAAAACCAGAGGGAGTGGACTCTGCATATACATTAAATATATTTACAGCTGCGATTCAGTGTCATGAAGCCTCTGGCACTGTCGTTCCACTGCATACCATTGCATAAGTCCCTTGCTGCTCAGCCTTAGATAGCAGATTGGTACAAAGTGATGGTGTTATGGAGAGTCTGGATGTATAACAAGGAGGGTTGTCTCATGAGATGACACTCTGCAAAGGTCGTTTATATCCATTCTCAGTCATGGCATTTTAGCCTAGAATCCGTTTCAAGTGTCTCTGTGTAGCCCATAATAACACTGCAGCTAGGGAATGGGTTAGGGCGGTTGGGTGTTATATTAATGTATTGAATACAACCAATTATACTTGAACAGATGGAAGTGCTAAATCATCTGCTGCATTCAGGGCACATATTACCTTCCTTCAGGAGTCCCATATGAAAGTTTTACATTGCTTTATTAAATATAAATAGGTCATGTGTGCTTGAGGGGAAGTGTGGAGGGACCCTTCTGTGGGTTGTAATTGCTGATGGCTGAAAAATTCCATCAACATATATTTTATTACGTTTTACTCTGAAGGGCCATTATGACCTGATACAGTGATGCCTCTGAATATAAAGAAAACATTTGTAATCTGAAAGTATTTACAGGACAAACACTTTAAGGAAATGAAGGGGTTGTTTGGATTAGATTATTGAGTAATTTACAGGGAATGTGTAGGATATTAGTTTCTTAAATCGTCTCTGCTGATTCCTCATTTTACAATATATTGTTAATATGTTGGTCATGTTTTCCGTCTGATGGTACAGTATACGTTACAGTATTGACTGACCGGGGTTTTGTAATCATAGTTGATCAATAGTGCTGCGAGCCAATAAAGTACAGTGTATCAAATCAACCACGTCTTACGGCTCATATAACAACATGGCATGGCCTGAAAGTTTCTTCCTTCAATAAAACGCGTTGACACACAATGAATGGATTATACATATACAATAAATCAATCAAACCTTTATTTCAGACTCAAGGTTCAGACAGACATTAAATAGAATAAAATACATACAAAATCACAAGTAAAATACATAGAACTACGAATGCCTTATAAACAGACAGCTGTACCAACGTAGCGGGTCTTGCGGTTCATTCCATTAATACTGAATGCAGACTTCTTAATTCATGTATATTAACATATTCTGTTATGGATTTTGGAAGTGATAACATTTTTATTAAAAAATAATAATTTATACTGTATACATCTTGTACACAACCGGCTCGAGATCGTGCATTTTATTCCCATTGGCTTTAAGTCGCTATGAGACAATATTTTCTACATCGGACCTTTTGTTTACAGTTATTCTTTTGGAATTTAACATTAAGCACCGGAGCAACACACAACTAAATGTGCCCTGACTCGACAATATGTGGCACAAGTGTCTTCTTTGTTTAGCTTTAATTATGTTTAATTCACTTAAAGGCTAAAAAGCACAAATGTACATGTTATGCTTTTTCAGTTTCACTGATTTGTCATACAGTGCAGAAGGGAGAACACCTAAAGTAACCACAGTGGGATATATGAATGAATGTATATTAAGGCGAATGTTTTTAACTAATTGTTTTTGACCCATTAACGAAGGTGTGTTATGATAATCCTTTGTCCAAACCAAGAGCAAACAATTGTTAAAGAAAATAGTATTTTAAATGGAAAGTCCCACTTCATCAAGTTTCTAGCAGGCTAATTAACGTTGTCAAAACAAGGGCACACGTGAAATAATTCAGATCACATCCACTACGCTTATGAACTCATAAGAGAGCCCGACCACATCAAAGATACACAACTCGTATGAAGAGTTGTGACTGTTACCTCCAGGTAATAGTAGTAGTTACTGGACGTAACTCCAGTTCTATGAATACGTGCATAGCCCTCCAACTAACTAACTAACTCTTGTTAATTTATTGTATATACTACCATGTTGCTAAATGTATTACATTTTGGAAAATCTCTTTTTTCAAGCTACATTTTGACGAGATAAAAATGGACAAATAAAAACTATGGACAATCATTCAATTAATTGTGACGGAATAAAATTGCTAATATATATATTATCTACAAAGTAAAATGACGTAAAATCATGTTAATGAATTTTGTACAAAAATGAAATAATAATAGCGTAAACAGGAATTACACTTCAACCGTATTGTTGCCATGTATTCATATTAGCACACACATTCATACATTTCATGCAAACTTTTTTTAAGATTAAAACTGGCGAATACAGCAGTAGGTATTGTTCAGGTTGTCGAGTTGACCGCGGCCTCAAAAAACAGATGATCTGCAGAAAATCTCAAAGAAGATAATATTCTCCTGTGTAGCATGCTATACACGGATCAATAAATACAAAACAGAAACGGCAATGCAATCCCCCCCCCCTCCTGTCCGGGGGAAGGGAATACGCCATTTAATAGATAAATGAGAAGTGTGTGTGGAATCATTTTTCATCTGCGAGCGCACAGACAGTAGTTTAGCATCAGTAATCGATAAACAATGCATTTATCCAAAATGCACTGAACGTGTCGGTTTCTATTGCGGCAGACATTTTAGTGAGCGTGCTCTCCTAAACTTTCTCTGTCTCTGAACGTCTCACACGACTAACTCAACTTGTTAAATGTAAATGTTTGAGCTATAAGCTCTTCGGCGGGCGAGCAGGAATATATCTTTCCATCTGTCGTCACCGCAAAACAGAAACGCTGCACTGGATATTGATGGGAGGCGTCTGAAAAGTTGGAAAATGACTTTCAACGAGCATAAAGTAACACCGAGGTGAAAGCGGCTCTAATCAGGCCAAGTTGTGTTAAATGCCACTCCCCCCCCCCCTTCTTTTCACGACATATTCGCATATAACTTCTAATTTTCCCACGTAGCTCTTGTGACCTTTGACCCCCTCATTCCTGCACACTTACCAAAGGTCCACGTTTTTTAATAGAGCCCTGAAATAACTTATTCTAACACACTAATATGCACTGCCTATATAAACTGGGCTCAACCGATATTATCCTTTGAGATACAGACTACAACTCATGGTCGATGATGCTCAATGCACTTAATGTAAGTCAGCTAAATGACATGTAATTTAATACAGGTCTAAAGGCCTATTATGATAATGCCATATCGCACGCATTATGTGCCCTTAGTTTGTTAATGATGGTGATTCATCAAAGACTATTCTTGATGTGTGTGTCTTCTCCCTCGGACTGAACCATTGTGTAACAGATGAGTGTTTATGGGATGCATTGTTAACAAGTGCTTTGCCAAACTGTTTTTTAAAAATATTTAAACAAATACAAGCGACAAACAAACAAATCATATCTGCAATTCCTACATTTGCAAACTGTTAAATTCATGGTATGGTACAGTAACAGAGTGCTCCCTGAAATAATAATGCTATTAATGAGCTCTTTTTAAAAAAAAAAAAAAAAAAACTTCAAGGTTCTTCATTTCTAAAGCATATTTGTTCTACCTGCAGATGTGAGAGCTCATTCCAGAGTCCATTTGTTATCACGAGGTGGTTTGATTGGTTCGATCCACCAATCCGAACCCCCGGAGAGAGGCTTTGTTCGATTTCCAGAGCCAACAGGCCAGCGATCCTCCGAGTGCTGCAGTGTTGGGTTTGATTTGAGAGGTCACCTTCAACTCAGAGGAGGATAACTATAAAGGATTCTTCCTGTAACTCGTCTCATTACCGGCAATAATTCTATTATCTGCTGTCTTTCATCTTTCGTTTCATCTTTATTGTAATAGGCAGGAAAACTTTGATTGTAGGTTTACTCCTGGATTAAGAATTTCATGTATGATGTATACTTGTAAAAACAGATGTATAATAATTGGCTAATTTACAAAAATCGTACTCAAATGTGGAAGCGCTACCTTCCGAAATTTTTTTTATTTCTCGTGGATAATCAGCAACAGATGTGCCGTGATGGGCTCATCTGCTAAATAAGATAAGTTGTGCGGGTGTGTAGTGGGAGGACTATATTATTTCCACACACTGAAAAACATTAATTTTAATTAATTTTTTGAAGCAATAAACTGAGTGGAGCTAAAGCACGCAGCACAAGATGGTGAGAAGACTTCTCCAGCTTTTAAAATGAAAGAAAAAAAAGTCAAACCAACTGAGGCAAAATTCTACCCGAATAAAAAAAATACAGCCGGGTGATGAGACATTTAGAATATGTAAGTGATGCAAAAAATACACATCAGCAGGTTGGAGTACAAGCGTCGTACCGCTGAGGATCTGTATGCATGCGGGATGCAAGGAGCTGGATAATTTGCTGAGATAGGAGGTTTCACAGTCAATGAATTATGGGAGATTTATGAATTCGCGACGAGTTCGACCTCCGAGCGACGAAAAGAGGGGACGGAGCTGCGCCGCGGTCCGATTGTTCCCCCGGACATTTGACTTTGTTTCGCTTTCAGCTGAGCAAATTGTTTAAGCGTGGTTTGCGAAGTGCTGGACGAGTTGCTTTTAATCATCCTCCGTTCTCGGTCCTCCAGAGTGCCGCGTGATGGATCGACCGCGGGGCACAAACTTCGAATAACAAAATATTCTAAATGACTGTTGGAGAAACCGCTGAGACTGCGGGAAGGGGCGGGGGGGGGGGGGGGGGGGGGGTCAACATTCTTAAAAAAAGGAATTTATAATCTAGGAAAAGGGTCAGACGCCGTTGTTACCAGAAGGCCTCCAGAGCTTGACTCGTTCCTCGGTGTTCAATAAAAAGGCGTCTGTGACTCGCCTCGCACTCAATTGATTATGCATTCGCTCATAAACTGGCTCTGCGGGGCGTCCATGTAGGACTGAAGATGAAATGAAATGCATTAAGTTTGGAGTTCCGAGCCAATGTCCGGTGAGGTTTCCCCCCCCCCCCCCTTGATTTTTCAAACATGACTTTAATGAATACATGGCTTCCCACACAATCAGTGAAATGTAAACTTGTATTACTTTTGCAGCACTTTTTTTTATTAATCATGCTACCCATGTGCTGTCAGTAAAAACCAACTCCATCCTCCCTCAGAGAGCCATTCATTGCATGGCGCTTCTCATGTGTGGCGCCTTAAATTGAACGTTATGCAAACGCGTCCGGCAGCCTGAGCTTAATTGTTGTGTAGCCAAAAGCTACTGTAAGCTATTTCATTGAGCTTCCTTTTAAGCTAAAGACAAGATTTGGAGTTCCCTCCGAGGAACAGTTACGTAGGGCTTTTATTGTGAAAAGGTGGAGGAATGGATCTCGTATGCGTCACCTTTTTTGTCGAGTTTGAAAGGACTATAAAGCCCCCCTGGTTTGGTTCACTAAGATCTATGTTTTGAATTGATTGGTTGATGCCTTTTTTTTATTTGTAGTGCGAAAAAGCTCGTGAAATACGACCTAAAAAATGAAGTTATTTGGGTTTCTTTTCGTGGCGTAATACTAAAACAACAGAGCGTAAAAATATATTGACGTGCAAATGACTACGTACAGAATTGATGTGTGAAGGACTTGAAATGCTGTGAATGCACAAGGAGACAAATGAAAAGGGAGCAACAAAAAGGTAGAGAGGGAAGGCGTCTGACATATCGCCTCCCTTTCTCGCCCATGTGACTTTGATTGTGCGTCGCTCCCCCCGTCTATTCATTAATGGACTCCTCCGCTGTCCGGGTCATGTTGCTTTTCTTGGATAGGTCACCCTAGGAGGATAGATCGATGACCTCCGCGATGACTTCTCCTCTCCAAGACACACTGAAATGACTTCGCACCGGTAAATACGCCGGCGCTTGAAGCTCTGGTCTTGGCCTGAAGAGGCATGAGTCTGAGGAGGCTGATCAGACCTTGAGAAGATGCACAGTGACAGCGCATCAGCACCAGCCTCTCCTCCCACGTCCCCCCTCATTACCACGCTGTCGCTCTAAATGTGCAGACATGCGTGCCAGTAAAAAAAAAAAAAAAACACGCGCGCGTGCACACAAGAACATGCACGTACAAATGCTTGGTGAGCAGCGCTTCATGGAGATTAACTATGTAGGGCAGCCTCCTTCACTGTGTGCGGCGGTGACATTGACACATGGCAACAGAGGAGATTCATTTCCTCGCGGGGGTCGGTTCGGGGGTCTATTTTCGGCCGACCAGCTCACTGCCAACACCTCGAGTGGGAGATGGCGTGCTGGTTTAGCCCGTGTGTAGTAGAGAGAGAGACTTAGGATGCCAGTACCAATACCAGTAACCTTAACGTGTCACTAATGCCAATCGAGTACTTCATTAGATACCCATCATGTGTACAGAAGCTAATTGCTGGCGCACAGAGCTAAATAGACTTTTTTTTTTTTAAATATATATATCTATGCACAAAAAGGATGAATTGCCGGTATTTATCAGGACGGATACTACATACTTATCTTTCGGTTGATACCTGAAAAAGATATATATTGTGTATGCATTTAGCATCCTTTTCAGGCTGAGCTTCCAACTGAAGAAGTGTGCTTCTCAAAAACATAAAATAGCTCAAATACAGCCCCCCCCCCGCCCCCCGCGACGTCAATTCATAACTATAATGGCGAAGAATGTCATTATTCACCATCTAAAAGTACGTAATCAAGTAGTCTGCACTGACGCACACGTCAAACTGCAGTCCGGGGCCACCCGATGGACGTTGACGTGATAATTGAATATGGAGGTTGAGGTTGGTGAGCTACAACACATCCGCCCGCGTCCATAAACACCTATCGATTGGATTCAATCTCTAACAGCACTAATGCACTGACAACGGCATGGCAATTATTTAATCACAGCTATTTAAGGACACGGGAGAACTGCTGAGCGAGTGTTATTATTTGAGCCTGCTTTGGCTCTGTGTGGGGGGTGTGGGGTGGGGGGGGGGGGGGAGCAGCCCTTCTAGTGAACTGCAGGCACAATAAGCTGCACAGTAAAGAGAGGAAATTCTGAAAGCAGTCGACCCTAATGATGGGGGGGGGGGGGGGGGGTATATTGGTTAATAATACACACAGTGGAAATAACCAGAACTATCCTTTCCGAAAAACTTATTTTAGAACATTTGCAGGATTGTTGATAACCTCCTTTTTGCGTTACGTTGAAAAACTTCACAACAATAATAATACAAATCATAGAAGGGGGGGAGTGTGGGGGGGGGGGGGGGGGGGGTGTAGTTGCTGCCACACACTTGTACAAATGTGTTTTTTGCAGGCTCTCACAGCACCTCTAATAGCTCCGAGCTCAGCTCTCCTCGGGGGTCGTCCCGCTCTGCCTCATCAATAACGGGTCCCGTACAGGAAAGGCTCGCGAAAAACCGCGGCAACAAATTACATTCCAACAAAGCCCGGCGTGGATCACTAATGCCTCGGCACGCAGCAGTCAGCGCAGTGTGTGGCGCGCATCGCTCTCATGCTCATGTTATATAAACCGTTTGGCACTAAGCAGGGCAGTCGTGTTCATGTACGTATAAAAGAAGATGTTCGTTTTTCATCGGCTGTCAAACACAAGATGCCCGGATTCGACTAATTGTTGTGCAGCCAGAGGGACACAAAGCGTCCACCAGACAGTACGGGTACAGGTGGTGATGATTTCCCCCTTTTTATAATGGGTACCTCGGTAAAGTTTATTTTTTTCTTTTGTGCCGTAATGACTAATGGGGAGCGACAACATTGAAATTGGCCCAGTATTGAGGAAGTACGCTCCGAGACTTCTAAACAGGCTGCAATGTATCCTCTCTCGGCAATTTTCAGCATCAATGTGCGCACCGCTAAAAGTACTCGTCGGGCTCAGATTGTGGAAATCCTCTCCGTAACGCTGCGACGATAACTATAATATTGATCCTTTTGCTTGATCCAGGCTGTTTGTTATTGCGTCTAACCGCGTCTGAAATGCAAACCTTCCAAAATCGGCAATGACACGAGGAAATGTTTTTCGGAGAACACAACGTGTCACGTGACACAAATAGACAACCATCAAGTGAAAGGTAAAGAAAGATGTTTCTATGTCTCCGTCGGGTTCTTTTCCCCTCCGACACTCAGAATTACAATCGCCTGTTAAGCGGCTGTTTCTCCGACAATACTAAAAAAAAAATAAAAAAAAGTTCTCCCCATTAGTCATTAAAGATAGAAAAACATGGGGAAATTAGATCCAGGTTGAAAAAAAAATACAGAAGACCTTTTAACCTAAAACGGACAAGTTATTGACTCTGGATATGACACCTGGGAGGGCAGACAAAAGCAGAGCATTCATTGGCACAGATTAAACCATTAAAATTATTTGAATTGTTCGTGAATATTAATGAGACAATGAATTAAATATGTGACACATTAATTAAACAAAAAAAGTTACGATAAATTGGTTGTAGCCTGTTGTGTTCATCCAAAATATCGAAAAAAAGGCCCATAACCTGCAAGCAAAAAAAAAAAAAAAAAGTGTTTATTTAACCTTCACTTCCTGTGTTTATTCAAAGTAAAACACAAAATAATGATAAACAGGGATAACAACAATGTGGCCTTTTTCCGTCGAGGAAGCAAAAAAGCCTTTTTTTTTTTTTTTTATATCTGATCCTCGATGTTTAAATGACAAATTGAGACGTGCCGCCGCAGTCAACCGGATCATCAATATGCAAAGAAAGTCACACGCTGCCAATACAATTAAAGTCCTGCCAACCGACCTTATTCACCGCGGACACTTTGACACGCCGCAATCCACTCAGGGGAGGTCACGCTGTTGTGAAGGCTACCAACGGAATGGAATTGAGCCGTCGTTAATGTTATTAAATTTACCTGCGCTGTTCCTGATATGAAAAGTTTAAAAAAAAAGGTCACCGACTGATATTGGTTGCTTTTTGAACGCACTGGTACTGTTTTTAAACTGTTTTTCATTTGGACATGATGACTTATTGAGCACTCAGTGAGCAGCTGTTTACATGGACGCATTGACCGGGCGACTATGGGTCAGTGGTTAGCATGCCCGTCTTTCAATCTAAGAGGTTGGCAGTTCAATCCCCGCCCTAGTCGATGTGTCCTTGAGCAAGACACTTAACCCTGCATTGCTCCCCGTAGCTGTCTCCACAGTGTATAATGTAAAGTGTCTTTGAGTATCTTGAAAAGCACTATATAAATTAAATGAATTTTTATTATTATTATTATTATTGAAAATACGTTACAATCCAGGGTAAAAAAAAACATGATAACTTTAAAAGGCTGAAAACTGAAATCACTCAAAGCATCACTTGGAAAAGCAGGGGTCCACTTATCCATCCATCCGGTAGTTGACATTTTACTCTGATTTGTCAAAATCGATATCATTTTTTTCATGAATTAAGTGCCAGTTGCAAAAGGTTGACTCTCAAAATAAATAGGGCCCTATAATGTATTGTAGCGCATCAGAAAAAGAAAGCGTTGTTTTTTTTTTTTGGAACATTATATATAAATGTTGCATGGCAGAAGCAATTAATCCCCATTTTGGGCGAAGCGCAGCAGAAAATAGCATTCTATAAAAAGATGAAGAGAAGCGTTACTTTCGGCCTACATTCCCCCTGTATCTCCGTCTGGAGGGGAGGGTGATAACGTAATGTGACAGTGGAAGGTTTAAAAACTACTATCCTCTTCACTACTCAGCCAGCGGCACTGATCCAACATTTTTTTTTTAAATTGTAATTTTACTACGTTAACTGAAACTATTCAAATGCTCTTCGCATGCTGGATGCGCTTTTAGAAAATCTGCCCGCATACATAAATGGAGATCATCAAAACGGAATCGGTTGTTTCAGGGTTCCCCGTCGACCTCTCGGTTTGCATGGATGGTATCACATCTATAAACGCAGCGGCATGTCCAAAAAAAGGCTGCTCGCCCAGTGAAATGGATGAAAGTAGTGCAGCACGATGGTGCAGTGAGCGAAAGCGATTGTCCTTTCAACGTGAAGGTCTAAAACCCAAATAATCCCCGTGACGGCAAACATTCCCCCGACTGGAGTGTCCTTGAAAAATACCGCTGAACCCCCATTGGCAACTGTACTGGAGCCGAATATCTCCTTCGGGGGATTACTAGAGTGCCACAAAACTTGTGCAAATCAACTGTTGTAAAGGGAAACCACCGCGGAGAGGAAGCCGAGACGGTGGCGGAGAGGCCTTTTCGAAAAAGGTATCCGATGCAATATGTGGACGCAAAGAAAGGGTCATCTCTGTCAATATGGCAGTCAAAGTCACATTTTAATTTCTACATTTAATAATAATAACGCATTTAATTTATATAGCGCTTTTTAAAAGGTACTCAAAGACATTCATACACCGTAGACACAGCTACGGGGAGCAATTCAGGGTTAAGTGTCTTGCTCAAGGACACATCGACTAGGGCGGGGATTAGAACCACCGATCCCCTGATTGAAAGACGGACCTGCTAACCACTGACCCACATTTCAGTTAGTTTCCCTGACTTCAATCACCGGGGTATGAGTCTTACAGTACATTATTCTCTGGGATGAAACAAAATTACAAAAACCAAAAAGTATTAAGTGCACAAACTTATTTAGCAACTTACATATTTCTAAAAGAGGCCATTTACAAAAAGTATAATTTGAGTTTGTGTGTCGGTTTCTCGTCTGCAATGTTTCCCCCCCGAGGAAGTAAGTGGCCACTTGTGCCAGAGAAGCTAAAAGGGGTCAGAGAATGAACAGGGAGCGTCTTAAATGGGCAATGTGTAATGTCTGGACACTTAGGGGGAAGCATTTCACCTCTATACAATCTAAAAGTACAGTCATCAGTTATATGTATATAGTAATTATTACAGGACGGGCCCGGGGAGCTGCTTAGCGTGCTAATTTAAGTAGATATCTCAGCAACACCACATTGTAAACTCTTCACATTGCTGGCCACATCTCACACCTTTGTTAAACTCTTGACACGACGGGACCGTAAGCGCTCCGTGGAGCCATGCTTATAAATTTCCCATCATGGCATAAGGTCCCCAAGGACCATTCATAACGTGTTAGACATCTTGAAGTCCTTGGCATCAGCAAATGGGAGTAAACAAGCCAGAATTAATGAATTAACTTCCATGAGAAGGGACGCAATACATCACAAAGGCAATGTACCATGTGCATATGCAAAGTAATTATTTTCTAAGCAGGTATACCTTTAAGGCAGCTAGGGGAAGATGTTGATTTAGAAAAGCAATTTATACTCCCACCAGCCTTGTGATATGTGACCTGTGACTGAGGTTCATTATTCGGTGGTCTTGTGGGTTCTTTTTTCTACCACACTGCATCATGGGAGAAAAAAAACAGAAAAGAGAACTAAGCTTAGTTACAGCTATACCCTGTAGCGCATGGAGTAGATTTGCAGCCACTACTAAACTACCGGCGTCCTTAAATATTTCGGTACATGAATCATATCGGGGCCACAAAAAGTAACATCTGAAGTATGAGAAAGAGAGGAGACAGTGGCTTTGGATAAGAAACCATAAAAACCAGTTAATGTGCCACCAGGGAATGGGTTATGGTGGTATTTAGTAGACCGTCATACATCACACTCAGCTACTTGAATAAACCACTGAATGTGTGGACTGGTTTCTGGAATGATGGATAGGAAGCTTCAAATCAGCAGCGTCACTTGTCTGTTTAAAGAGTCACTTCACTCAAATAAAAGGAAAAGGGGGTCTAACAAACAGACCGTTGTGCCGCAAGCCAAAATTGACTTTTGATCCCTTTGATGTTGTTATCCGAAATATATGGCGTTAGATAAAAACTAACTACTGAATCCGAGTTGAAAGTCATTTTGGAAAATGATATCAAGCGCACGATGCCTCAGATGCCGCCACTGTCCGAATCTCTCTTTTGTCTGACTGTAAACGGGCCTGTGAGATGCACGATGTTTGCTGTTTTCTTAATTCCAATCACCACTTCGTCATCGTCTGTGTCCTTTCATCTAGTTTCAGCATCGCCCAGGTGTATTTTTTTTTTCACAAATACCCACTTCCAAAAAGAAGTCACAACGTTTTGATTCATCCACAGCAGCAACCGCATTTATGGAAATATATAAGTGTGCTTTAAAATATTCCAAAAAAGGGGAATTAGCAGTGCTCTTTGTCTGATTGTCTTTATTGGGCTCGTCCACTCAAGTTCTTTCAACAAGACAATGTTTTAAATTGTCATTGTGAATGATACGTTTAAATGTGAATGTTTGGAGTTTAAACGTGTATGTGGTAGTTGTGTTTAAACGTGTACATGTGTTTTAAATGTGTAGTTGTGTTTAAATTAATGTGTGTAGTTGTGTTTATATCTGTATGTGGTAGTTGTGTTTAAATGTGTTTGTGTTTAAACATGTTTGTGTGTAATTGTGTTTGAATGCATGTGTGTGTAGTTGTGTTTGAATGCATGTGTGTAGTTGTGTTTGAATGCACGTGTGTAGTTGTGTTTGAATGCACGTGTGTAGTTGTGTTTGAATGCACGTGTGTAGTTGTGTTTGAATGCACGTGTGTAGTTGTGTTTGAATGCACGTGTGTAGTTGTGTTTGAATGCACGTGTGTGTAGTTGTGTTTGAATGCACGTGTGTAGTTGTGTTTAAATGCATGTGTAGTTGTGTTTGAATGCACGTGTGTAGTTGTGTTTGAATGCACGTGTGTAGTTGTGTTTGAATGCACGTGTGTAGTTGTGTTTGAATGCACGTGTGTGTAGTTGTGTTTGAATGCACGTGTGTAGTTGTGTTTGAATGCACGTGTGTAGTTGTGTTTGAATGCACGTGTGTAGTTGTGTTTGAATGCACGTGTGTAGTTGTGTTTGAATGCACGTGTGTGTAGTTGTGTTTGAATGCACGTGTGTGTAGTTGTGTTTGAATGCACATGTGTAGTTGTGTTTAAATGCACGTGTAGTTGTGTTTGAATGCACGTGTGTAGTTGTGTTTGAATGCACGTGTGTGTAGTTGTGTTTGAATGCACGTGTGTGTAGTTGTGTTTGAATGCACGTGTAGTTGTGTTTGAATGCACGTGTGTAGTTGTGTTTGAATGCACGTGTGTAGTTGTGTTTAAATGAACGTGTAGTTGTGTTTGAATGCACGTGTGTGTAGTTGTGTTTGAATGCACGTGTAGTTGTGTTTGAATGCACGTGTGTAGTTGTGTTTGAATGCACGTGTGTAGTTGTGTTTAAATGAACGTGTAGTTGTGTTTGAATGCACGTGTGTGTAGTTGTGTTTGAATGCACGTGTGTAGTTGTGTTTAAATGAACGTGTAGTTGTGTTTGAATGCACGTGTGTGTAGTTGTGTTTGAATGCACGTGTGTAGTTGTGTTTGAATGCACGTGTGTAGTTGTGTTTGAATGTGAGTTACATGTGTACATAACATGTGTTCTTTCTCCTCTCCCTTTGTTTATTCATGTAGTTTCAAGCTTTTGATAACTTTTCATCACGAAGATCTTTAGATTCTTTGGAATTGATCTAATAGAATACCATGGAGGAGTTTGTAAAAGTGCAGCCCCTTTTTAAACGGACCAAATAACAAACGTTATTCAATTTTAGTCATTTTCAATTACTGAAAATATAACTATATTTTTCACCGATGAATTCAGATAGATTGTCAACTATAATTGAGTTGTTAATTAGTTAATTAACAAGTTAAGTCGAGAATTTAAGGCATCTTTTAACTTCTCACACATTAGCTCTTCCTAGCTTTCGAACTTGGAGATATTCAGCCCAAATATTCTCCTGCAGTATAAGAACTGTTCTCTGCTTGTGCCTTTTCTTATAGGAACAAACCTCTGCTCACATATCTCTACCTCAATCTAGAGTTCTCTTGCCTGCATTACCCATAATGCAGCTACTTTTTTTGTTGCCGAGGCGACGACCGAATCTTAATAACTTTGATGCTTTACGGACGATATTCTCTCTTCTTCATAACTCACTAAACGTATTTATTCTTTATCTCAATTCCGTTATTTATGTTGAAAACACACACAAAGTGTACACAACAAGCTTCAAGACAGCAACGCACACAAAAAACAACCCAAGCAAAACAGCAAAGCAAGTTACAACCAAGAAAACATCGTTCCTTTTCAAAAATCCCCTTGACGACGGCACCATGAATCAGGCGAAATTCATCTAGAAACAATGACGGGCACCTGGAAAAACTGGCTTTACGTCGACCGGAGCCAAGACCTGACATACTGGGATTACGTCAACAAGCAGACATCAACACACCTCAGTTGAACGCTATCCAGGAACCAGTTCCATTTGGATGAATCGCCGGACTCCGGTTGAATGCCTTCCAAAGTGGGTTTACATCAACCGGGAGACATCGTCAAACCTCGGTTGAATGCCATTGAGGACAAACGCCTCAAGACAAGGAAATGCTGATCCTAGAGATGTTCTCCAGTCAGCTGAAGTCCCTCTGCTTTGACATTCACAAAAGCGAGGTAGAGATTAATAGCTGGGGAAAAAGAACAATACAAAAGAAACGTCAACAATTTAATTTCCAGAAAACTGTGGCACCCTTCAAAGAAAGCCAAGGGTGCTCATCGACAAGGCATAGCCACAGCCCGTTTGATAACATAAAAGGAAGAAATGGACTGTCAAATGGAAAGTCTGCTGCGGAAAATGGAGCAACAGATGGAAAAACTGAAGAGCTTTGAACAACTCAAGGCAGACCGTGCAGTCGCAAGACAGGAAAAAATAAATTCAGGTCCTGGAAAATAAACTTGATGCTGAGTTCGCTTTGGAGGAAGAGGCACGCTTCAACCGCACAAAAGCTGAAACAACGACACTCTGCAACACCACGTCTAGGAGTTGCAGAAACAAGTCCAGTTGGAAGAAGGCTTTACAGGAAGAAAACCTGGCAATGCAAGCTTCCATTGTCACACCTTCGATTTCAGGCTCTCCAGCTCCTAAACAAAACGACGACGGCCTGAAACAGCAGATCCAGGCGCCAAAGAACACCTTGAATTCTGAGATTATTTTAGGCGCAATTTCTTTGTCCTGGAAGATGAGGAGAGGTTCCTGGCGGATGAAAACAAAGTCTTGATTGAAACCCACTCAGAGGCCATCATGATCCAGCTTCTAAACCAAGAAGACTACAAGATGAAATTCGATGTTCTGAAGGAACAGACCGCCGCCTTGAAGCAGCAAAACAATGAGTTGACTCAAACTATCCAAGGTTTGAACAACAATGTCGAAGTTCCGATTGCTTTCAAGGTAAATTATAAAGCAATCAATCCAGAAAAAAACAGTTTTGATCAGGCTGAATAATACTCTGAAAAAACGGTCAAGTTCATGGAGGAAAGGTTCTCCCAAGAACAGACCTACGACAAAAAATACAATACGATACAGTCAGAGGTCATTGCCATTAACCAAGAAAAGGCAACTCTTCAGCGGAAGGTCGAAGCGCTCACCAACTCACTCCAGGATGAGCGAGCTTTAACCGACATATACAACTCCCTGAGAGCGACACAGAACGAAATCAAGCGGCACAACGGCGACCAAAGGAAAAAGCTCCAATTCATATTGTGTGAGGCCACCGGCTTTGTTCCAGGCCTTTCTGCGTGGAGACAGTAGGCCACCTCTCCAGGAACTTTGTAGCAGCATCACCAAACATCAGACCAAAATCCGGGTCAATCTGATAGAAATCGGTCAAAACAGAACAGTAAACATGCGTAAAAGGTCTGCTTCATCTTCTTCTTGACAGATGCTTCATCAGATGTATGCTTCATAATCGCAATGGCCTCACAGCACAGGTAGTTTCTGTAGTTAGCCAGTTTTCCACTCCGAAGGGGTCTTTTTCAGCTTTTTGGACCACCTTGAATAGCAGTGGAACTTTGATCAATTACTGGGTTTTATATAAGATATTCTATCCTAAGATAAAAGAAACAAGGCTTGGAAAGCTCTGTAAGGATGGCAATCTCCAGAAGAGAAATAGGCTTAAATTGATTCAGAAAAATTATAAATTATAAACAACATTTTCTTATGAATCATTATTAATATATATATATATTATTATGATATGATTATTCCCTCATCATGTATTATGAATGAGACTTCACATACCCATTAGTGTTTGTAACAGACTTCTGTCTTCTTGTCCTTCTGAACAAATGTTAGTCTCCATGCCAGATACCCACTCCCATCTTCTGCATTGTAATAATGCTCCTAAAGTACCACAAAAAAAAAAGGTTTGATTCAACAAGTTGAAATGTCTTCACCTTTTACCTCAAACGATTCCATTTCAATTCAAATGGGTCATTAGAGATTGAATGTGTATTACATTCAAACGAACGTTGAAATAGAAAGTGAAAGAGCCTTGTGGCCATACAGTAATCAATCAATCTTTATTTTAGTCTCAAGATCCAGAGAATAAATACACACCATAAAAAAGCACAATTCAAAAATATGTTTTTGTGCATTTTGGGGAGTCTACACGTGTTTATTACTTACTGCACTTTCTACCTTCCAGTAAAGCTTCAAGTGAAGGGTCGTTGGATTTTGTGTAGATTTAAGCCTTCCTTCCATATAAATCCAGGCCTCCCTTAAACCTGGGTCCTTTAGAGAGTTCTCTTCCTTTTAATCCTGCTGTAGCTGCAGTCTTCCTTCCCAACACCAGATTACTCGAATCCAGTCTTTACCTATGTTAAGCCACCATGTCTACGCAAGCCCATTTTTTCCGATATCCACATATTCAACTCTTTATCACATTACAAGAAGATCAGATTGAGGCAGTAATAGATTCACAAACTCCACCGGTGCTGTATAGCGAGAGAGATTTTATATTCTTCTGTACATTTAATATGTTTCAATTCTTGCACTGTGTTGATTGTTTAAATGTTATTGTCCTACATTGCACCACCCGCCACGACAAATTCCTGTTCTGATAAGGTTAAAGCTTAGTGAGGTACGGTATTTGAACAAAGTGGGTTAGCTAAATTGGATGTGAGACTGCGAAATTACATATTCTCCACATCCCACCCAATGACGCTCTCCTACAGTCATAAACACAAGCAAATTACTTTCAAATCCAATTGGATCAACGGCAATTTTCTATCTTTTCATGACTTTTAATTTTCCATCTCCACTTAAGATATCGCACACCGAGACAGTAAAGAGGGCATTATAAGATTATTCATCTCGCATGGTCCTTTTAGCACACACACACACACACACACACACACACACACACACAAACAGCTATACACACACATATCAGATTTCCATCTAGATGGGAGTATCTTTATTATGTTCACCTCCCCCTAGAATCCAATTACTGCCTGGATGGATTCTTGCTTATTATATTCTATAGGGAAAAAAAAGTATTGACTCATCGCGGCAGCTTAGAATCCTGCTGATTGCTTTTCATTTTCTTGAACAACATTTTCATTGTCTCATTGTTGTAAAGCTTGTTTTTTTTAGCTATTTAGACCGCAATACTGCGGCGGACTTCACTGAGAGTAAAGGAACTAAATGTCAGAAAACATCATGCATTGCTGTCAATTGTGAGCACAAAAAAATAAAATCGCATATTGTGTATCGCTATTTTTAGAGCCTAATAAACACCATGCCTTTTTTGAAATGCCTCGTCAAGTTGATTTTTTTTAGTGGTTGTACTTCAAAACACGAGACACGTGAAGTGATTTTCGGTGTGGTGCCACCAGTGGCGATCATTTTTCCCCCAGAGACAGTGAGCACACTGGGACTTCTGAACTGCTGCAAGGTCAAAAACATTACTATAATGACACATAACGAGTTGTTCATTGCACAGTGAAAACTGTTATTTCTGCCTCTTCCTTTTTCTCGACGTAACACCAACGTCCAACCAGTGTAAAGCTTTGAAGGGATGAAGGGATGAAGCGGGGCTCCGGATCGTCGGGTTCACCGGGGTTAAAAAACCTTCTGGATGTGAAAGTATTGAGTTGAACCAATGAGACGAAAGAAAGAGCGTTGACACTAAACCCGTTGCTGAAAATGTGAACATGTGTTTAAATCATTTCTGAGCAAAGCCAGGAGAAAAATAATAAAAATGAAACAAAAATGGAATGTCCTGTTATGTGTTTATTTTTAACGTGATGTAAAGAACAGCTGATCTCGGCTTGATTCTTCCAAATCTCTGGGTATAACCTGAAGCCCCGTAAAGGAAGTGTAGGTGCAGCTCAGGAGGGAAATAAAGGACACTCAAGGGGTTTATTATCACCTCTGTAGAGAACAGTCCAATTAATGTAACTGGATCTACAACATGTTTGACCTGTTGTACAGAAACTACCTTTATTCTGCAGTTGTACGGTGATACTGGGTGGTCTTC
The DNA here is from genome assembly GCF_009769545.1 of Cyclopterus lumpus. Lineage (NCBI taxonomy): Eukaryota > Metazoa > Chordata > Actinopteri > Perciformes > Cyclopteridae > Cyclopterus > Cyclopterus lumpus. The sequence goes on from NC_046968.1 coordinate 26,497,347, forward strand.
TTGTATGTTCTCACTGTCACCTTATTAAAAGATATGTCAAATGTGTAGCTGCTCTAAAAAAAAAAGCGAGCCTGGCTTGTATGAAAAGGTAAAAAGCTATAATCACAAACAAATTATTCATTACCTTTTATTTAGTGTAATGGTTGACAGAAAGAATACCACTATCTTGTTGAACAGGATATGAATTTACACAAATCAGCATCCAAAATCAAAATGAAAGCTGGTAAACTGTACTATTTGTGATGCATTTAGCATTGATTCTTCATAAAGAAGCTGTGTTGAAGGGACGAAGACGAAATGAAAATGAATGCAATAACCGTACGCGATGAGGAATACATCCTGCATTGGGGTAGGTGCTGTCGATTCACAGCGAGGGATGGTCTTTAATTCAGACCCCCTTTACGAGCTGCCGTGTTTCGGGCGTAGAGAATGCATGTTCTCCATGCGTCTGCGTGGGTTGTCCTCAGGGTGCTCCAGTCTCCTCGCAAAGCCCAAAGACATGCAGGTCGGTTTAATTGGAGACTCCTATACTTGCCCGTGGGTGTGAATTGACGTCTGTATGCATTAGACCCGTCACAGAAATATGACAGACATCCCAGAGTGCACCCTGCTTCCCCGAGCCACCTCACTTCCGAAGCACTTGTTGCCGCTAGTGTTTAACAAAATAGCTTTAACGGCTTTTTATTTAATTCTATTTGCAGCAGGACGGCAGCTGCTTTTCTGCCATTGAGTGCTTTTTTCCAGAGACAAGACTTTTGAGATTCTACATGCAGCCGCTACAGCGACAAGAAAAAAATGTTCCTCTCACTCTCTTGTCAGTTACGGTGTATGTCGGCGACAATATAGTTCGTTGTTGTTAAACGGCAGTGGATCGATGTAGCACGAGAAACGTGAAAATACCACACTTTGCTAATTTAAATCCACCGAGGAAAGTGGCATGCTGCTGTTTGATTACGGGATGGTTTTGTGTTGTGAGGGACAGCTCCTGTCAGCTAGCAAACTCCCAACATGTGCGGAAGGCAGGGATGCTAACGTTTTCTTTCTGACAGCAGCACTAACAGATGTTCTTCTATACCAACAGTGCCAGTCTTGCACATCTGGAGTTCTTGCAGTCCAAGTCCAACTAATCAGCAGCTGGAATGTTTCCTTAAATAGTTGAAAAATACATTGAATGTGTCTGGTAATTTAACATGCCATAAACAAGTCTGTGATATATATATATATATATATATTTATGTTAATGTAAAAAAGCTTGTGTTTTAGGGTAGATAAGAATTAACAATAGTATAGGAAAAAGATGGACCCACACACACGCACACAAAATGGGTGAATTATCTATGGACCATTTCACAGTGGCAAATTATTTCCAAAAATGTTTTCAGCCAAGTACCCCCTAACCAACGCAAATCATTTTTGGTTAAAAAAAATAATAATAATAATACACAGCGCTGTGCCATCAGTGTCTGATTTATTAAACTATAGAAAACTGAATATTGCATTGTTGCATTGAACTGAGTGCTTTTGCACTTAGATTTTAGTGAGAAACGTCTGCTTGTGCTTCACCGATGATCTTTTGTCAGTCTTGGTGACAGGGAGGCGACTGCTGTGATCAAGCTCTTCTCCAGGCACAGGCTGTTTCTTTGCTTCGTTTTGATCACAGTCATTGCAGAGAAGGAGGCCTCACACAGATATGTGGAGGCAAAGGGTAGTCGCTGCTCCAAAGCTTTCTGTCCCAGGTCAGGGTGCTCCTGCTTCACACACACACCCCAAACTGTGTGAGTTATTCCTGATATGTGACAGGCTTCGGACAGAATAAAAGTTTTTTTATTAAGTGCTATATAAGTCTTTTTGCTTTAATGCTGTTGTTAATGCAGGAAAACAAAACCCTAAGTGTGCTTGTTATGTCTATTAGTTTTATTTTCTCAAAACACAAACTTTGTAGAATCCTTTCGGCTCTTTCAAGTCTATGTTCTAGCACTGCTACGAGCAGAAAGACGAACCCAGTGGTCGTGTCGAGTGGGCGTGTCCAGTGGGCGTGTCGCTGCGGGCGTCACAACAGCACGGAGCTTCAGACAAGATTTAACATACATTACCTTTATATGTATGTTTGTGTTCATCTTTCTTCTCATCCGGTGTCACGTGACGTTACACGGCAAATGCGGCCGGCCTAGCGAGTAAACGTAACTAGTTTAACACCGTGTTATGTGTTGAAGCTAACGCTAGCGAACTCGCTAAGCTAACAATGCGCTAACGCTAACATCCGGTGTTGACGTGACCGTCGATTAAAATATATATGGTAGCGTTTTCTACTGGACGTCAGTCAGCATAAACATATCAATACTGTGGATATTATGACACATACACACAGTGAAAGAACAGCAAATTATGAACTGACTCCCAATGTTCCTTTTCAATCACGTCACGCTGAATATTAATTGTAGTTGTAATATGTAACGGAATCGTGTCCTGTCTCGGCCAGATTTTAGCTAACATTCGAATAAAACCTACCTTTCTTTTCTCCTTCTTCCTATCTTTCTCTTCTGCCCTCTTTCTACTCTTTTCTCCTTCCTCTTTTCTCTTCCTTCGCTGTCTTTTCAGACAGAAACAAGAGAGAAATTTACTCAACAATATTACATTTGATGAACGTTATATATAACCTGTATTATATTGGAGGTTTATCTACACAGACAATATTTCTAATCATAAGAGCCACTGCTGACTTTCAACAAATGTACAGACAGTCTCTCTCAAACACAAACACACCAACATTATTTGCATAATTTAATAGTAAGATCATTGTGCATGAATATACTTAATGTAGCCTGGCTTATGAAAAACAAGGAAAAACATGTTATTATGTCTGCCTTTATGTTTTCAGAGATCTAAACAAACAGCTCGCTCCCTTTATAGTGCTGCGATTATGTGTTCGTTTTTCCCGCTGACGCAACTTTTTTTTTTTTTTTTTCATCCGTCAAACATTTCTGCCAGCCCCCTCCCTCCCCTCGACAACAGTCTACGTCACACATGATGGCATATTTTCATTGGCTAGTGTAAAGCTAGCGACAAAATGGCTTCATATGCTAGCTCATATTAGCAGTACGATGAAAATACAGAAAAGTAAAGATCGTCGCCCCAGTGTTCTTACTGCTTTCTCTTATCAACGTAACTTTCCTGTATTATTTAGACATGTAAACGTCCATACATCTTAATGAAATTTGACACGTAGATTCTTTGATATGTATAAAATAATTCCACTTACACTTTAATCGCGATCGCCGAAGAAAAATGACGGGAAAAAGACCGGAAACTGCGTCACGTCGGTTTAGGCCGAATCGGGCCAATCATAGCTTTTGCTGTCCAGGTCAGGCCACCTTTACGCTATATTAACTGTTCCACATTTATTTGAGAGAATGAGTTACTAGTTACTTAGCAGATTACGGTTAGAATACGACAGATTAAACTACCAGCAGCATATTAAAACGAGTAGTGAGTACTTATACGTGGGTGTTTGATGCAAAACTTTAGTACTTCTACTTGAGTCATTTATTTTAAATGCAGGATTCTAATAAGTATAAGTTAAATACTTAATTAATATATTTATTTTTACAAGATCTGTTAAAATCAGAGAACGCCAGAATGTGATGAAGTTGTTTATTACATAGTATAATCATATTCTGATGGCATGGAGGGGGTCTGCCATTAAAATGTAAATAGTGTGGCTCAACAAACCCAGGCATACAGAAAGACAGGCACTTAATGTACACACATTATATTATATCATATATATATATATATATATATATATATTTATGCCTTTCTGTAGGTCAGAATAACTATTGTACCCTGTCTTCACCCTGTTCTCACCGACTGGACCCGTGAACACCGGAGGCAGAGTGTTTGTGTTGGACCACAAGCAGTGACCGGCCCCATGAAGGTAGCTATAGACAACCTGCTCAATGAACACCGTGGGATGAAGGACATGCTCAAGCTTGTGGACCAGCATGATGCTGCTCTCCTTCTCAACTCCTGTACAGACCCACACAGCATGCTGCACCCAACAACAACACATCAGATCTCACAATATGTCAAATGTATGTATGTACGTATATATCTTTTCTCATTTTTATGGTTTTAGATATTTGTGTTTGTGTGACCTTGCACTATAAGCTCTGTGTTCAATATTTACTTTCCCTGTTGTGGTTAATACATATATTTCATGGACTAATATCTACATGTCTCATTAATATTTGAATCATTATAGTGAACAGTAATGAATGTTTTGATTTCTTTCATTTTTTGGAACAGACAAATGGGTTTTGTAAGGGAACTTATCTTTTGGTTTGTGTTGGAAAACGTACAACATTAGAAATAAATGACCTTTCACATTAAAACCTGGACATTGCATCAGGACATTGCATCTGTTTATTGCACGCGTCTAAACTAGTCTACAAGCAACCATAGTGACCTTTTCTTTGATAAGCAATGGGGTTACTTCAGTAGTAATTGCAATTAAAATGTTCATAAGAAGGAAAACTGAAGTATAATATGTTATTAGCCATAAATAAGTCAAGTACTTGAGTCTACCACTATAGTCACATAGTCTGCCACTATGATATAGTGACAATCAGTAAACAGCAAAGTAGGATACACTTTTCTTGATTGATAAATAGCTCTTCTCCATTAATGTGTTGCTTTGGCCCAACTGAAACTTGAACCTATGTACAGGGAGGATATTTGAGGCCAAGGCTTTTCAGCACCTTGGACAGCGTTAATAATGCTGCAATTGTAAGTTGTTTTAACTCAGCCATGCGTTATGTAATCTGCTCCACATTTCTCATATGTCTTGAGATACTGACCCTGACCCATGTTTTCTACTTTTATACCCTTCTCCTCAGATAAATCGAATCCCTCTCAAAACATGTCAGAATAGACTTAAGACCTTGATAATGCTTCACTGCGAAGATTGTATAGATTCGTTGAAGGGCGGCGAGTTGGAGCATCGGCGAAGGTTGACCCCTCATAACATGCTCGAAACATAACTTAACTTAGCACACACATTTAAAGTCAAAGATGTAGTTACCTGATACATTGTAATGCTTCAGAATTCGTAATATGGCTCGATAGCGCCCCCTACAAATATTAATTCAAGCAGCGCCAGCGCTACGTTTCACCTACATTTATGAAACTTGGTAGGCAAACTGAAAAGATAGTCTCTTGGGACCAATTTTTTTAAATTAACACCAAAGTGGTTAACACTGTCGCTTCACAGCAAGAGGGACCCGGGTTCAGATCCCTGTCTGGGCGGTCCTTCTGTGTGGAGTTTGCATGTTCTCCCCGTGTCTACACGGGTTCTCCGGCTTCCTCCCACAGTCCAAAGACATGCAGGTTAATTGGACTCTAAATTGCCCGTAGGTGTGAATGGTTGTCTGTCTCTATATTTAAAATAGACATTACATCTGGAAAAAAAGCTCTTATTCACAACTTGTAAAGAGTAGAAGTAAAAACATGGTGACCTTGTCTTTTTGTGATTACAAGAACATTTAATTTCCACAATTTTAGCTTCCCTCCCCCCCCCCCCCCCCCCCCCCCCGCAGAACAGAGGGTTTTGATAACGGGAAGTTATTGGAGATGGTGAAATGAAAATGCATCATCCATCTTCAACAATTTGGGAATTCATTCAAACTCAACTCATTTTCATGACACGTTATTTAATTATAGGACAATTTGTTCAAAAATCTGCTTCATAATGGCACTCTTCCAGTGGCTCCTCACAATATTTCATGTCAACTTTAATTTCATAATGTCTCTTCACTAGAGGCTGCAATAATCCTCAGACTTTCACTTTTCAGACTAGTGCCAAACCTTTCAAGTTGTGATACTATTTGCAAAGACATTCGATGAACAGTTGACAGCTAGTACTGCCCACCCAACGGAGTTTTGCTTCAGTGCATCATATTTTGATTTATATTGAAAAAGATAAAATATTCATTTGAATGCATTGATTTAGCATCAGACTTGCATGTAGGCCATAAACTGAATGTTTTTTCTTTGGCTCACCAGATCCATTTCCTATAAATACTGGAAACAGCTTTCAACCTGTTGTTAAAACAGCATGAGCAATACAATACAACTCATCTTTTACTGCGGAGATGTCCATGTTGTTTCCACGTTACAATTTAAAGCTCATAAACACACACACACACACACACTGCTAATGCTAGAGCAGGCTGACCCGTGAGCTTAGATTGCTACTCAGTATCAAACTGAAGAGTAGATAGACACCAAGGAAGTTAGTGGTCTTCCTCTGAGGAACCTCTTTAGATCCAAGGCGTGGTCAAGGAGGTTTAACTTTGGTTTAACCAGCTAACAAACAGGGTAGACGATCGTCCACAAGGTGTCCACATGGCCATAAATGCTGCAATCAGTTAGTTTAACCATGCTCCCAATGTGAAAATATGCGTCATTTTGCAGTTGCTCGATTATAATTTGTCCTGCCACTATAACACGTAAGCTGCTTTTTCTAGTTGTTAATGTCCATGGTTGCATGCAGAGCTTTGAAATCGAAGAAGACTGTGTGAGTTTCCCCGCACAGTTAAAAAGAGGACATAATAGTCCTCAGGGTCCAAGCCGCGTAGAAAATAAATAAACTGGGATTGAATCCTATATTTAAGCAACATCTAAGCTATTCGTAATGGTTAAAGGGCAGTCAACGACATTGCATTAAAAATATTCTTTGAAAGATTTAGTATGCCATCCTTTAAAAGCACAAATATAAAGAACTCGTTAATTCTCAAGAGTCTGCTCCTTGTCGATGAGGTCAACCCGTCAATTGAAATGGATGTTTTCCTTTCCTCTTTGTGCAATTATCTGTGCGTGTTTAGTTCCACAATCATTCCATGAAGCATGACCCATTGAAATAGAGGCAGTTCTCCTGCTGTGCTTCTCCCCAGCGTTTTTTAAAGAAGTCCAACCTTTTGTTCATGAAGGATAAATTATTTTGCTTAAAAATAATATAACCGTTTTCCCACAAAAATCACAATGCAGTCTTTAAAAAACAATTATAGGGTGCAGCAGGAAAGGAGAGGTTTCTCCGCATGTTTTATTTTGAAGGCCTGTCTCTCGTGTCCTCTGTTTCTCTGCACTTCCTGTCTCTGTGATTGTCTGCCCTGTCCCTGATTGTTTCCTCCTGTGTCTCATCACCTGCCCCTTTCCTGTGTGCTTCCTGTGTATACGTCTTCCCCCGTGTCCCCAGATCATCCCTCATTCCCTTCACCTGGTCCTCACGCCCGTTCCACCTGTGTTGCCCATTTCCTCATTAGTGTTTATACTGCAAATACATTTTAACCAGATTTCTCCTCTCTTTAATTTGGTCATTTCCCATGGAAGACGTCCAAGTGTAAAATACAGTCAAGAAAGTTAACGTTAGGCTACAAATGTTCGTGACTTCATGACACCGCTAAGCGAAAGACTGACTGGTGTTGATGGCATTTAGTCACTTTTATAAGTAACTGGCTGCAACATCTGTGGCCAGAGAAATAATGTTTTTGGGTTGTCCGTCCACCCACACAGGCCCATTCCTGCAATACAAATCTAAAGGAACACCTGGTTGGCATACTACTCAATGATGTCCCGAATAGATTTTGGAGGTTTAAAAGGTCACAGCCGTCGCTTTCGGCCTGAGCAAACGTCTTCAAATTTGTCCACGTGTTATGGATATTATGATATTTTGGATGTAAACGGCAAACATGACCGTTTGGCCGAGGCACACAACAGCAAGGCAGTAATTCTAGTTTCAGACACGTAAACGCCACAAAATTCAAGCGTAAGATATTTTACTGATGTACTATATCGTAGAACACCTTTAAAATCTCTCAAGCTTGCGTTAACCCCAGACCTTATGTAAGGCATCTAACACAAATCCCATTAAAAAAAAACATTGACTTCAAGTCGGGCAAAATAAATTGCAAAAATGCCAACGCATTTCCTGGTTTTGAGACTTATTACTGCATTTCGCTATAATGGTTTGCAATAAGCCAACAAGTAATATACGGATGCTGTAAAAGTCCCCTAAATGGATAACTTTTGATTAAAAACATATATTCGCCAAGTCATTTTATAAACAGGAATAAATATAGACCAGAAATGCAGTCTCGTTTATGTCACTGGAAGAGGCGTGATTGACATGTGTATTTCTTTTTCCATTAAACTTTTACATGAGACAAACACTCCCAATGTTGTGGTACAGTGCAGGTTGATAATGCACTGTCCACAGCCCCATACAGCATGAATGAGCAGATGAAAGATTGATATGCTCTATATTTCATCAGTATGTACTGAAAGAGGGGAGAGAAAAAAATGATAGCGCAAAAAAAAGTTAGCTAATCCTCAAAAGGTGCGTGAAATTTAAACGAAGACCGTTTTTTTACTCCTGACTGACTAATAATTTATTTTCCATCAATCTCTTTTAAATTAATTTTGTATCGCCAGTCTCTTCACTCAATCACTGAATATGAGCTGTGTTGGCACGAGACACCTTTTTTTAATTACTCTCATAACACTTATTTACATTTTAATCTCTGGTTAATTAATGAAAAATGAAAAAATAGCAATTCAACATTAATCTGACAGTGTTATTGACTTCAGGACAGATGCCATGACTTTCTTTGAGGTACATGATACTGAACATTATGGGCTAGGAAATGATGCCATGTTTGCATAGTGTGTCCCACCAAAGGGGATAGAATATTTTTTTTTTAGGTGAGAAATTAGATATGGAAATGAGGAATGACAAACTGTGCTATAAAACTTACCAGAGGAGCAATATGTTAATGGTAATTGCCCGAAGGACAGCATATGTACGCAGCGCGTCACGCCACCGAGAAATGTGGGAATGAGAGAAACGTTCGGAGTCTGAAGTGCACAAACGCACATCTCGTTCGGTGATTAGTTGACTGACGGCCAGGAAATGCAGCCAAGTAGCACGCGGGATCTCAGACAAACATCCGCCCACCTGCAGCTCGAGTCTCCAGAGCAGAATGATTAGAGGGAGGAACGGTAACGCATGACTTGTGCTGACATTTTGTGAAAAGTAAACAGCTAACGGTACGTGAGATCCTCTAAGGTTCCACGCCAACCCGGTTCCCTCGTTTTAGCCGGCGTATTGATTATTTTTGTGGCGTCCGACGCTTTGTCAGTCATAGTGATTGCGTTGACCCGGAGTTAAGGGTTCATTTGTTGTAGCTACGTGGGGGTTGCGAAATAACAAATCAGTGCCAGAGGTGTCCATGTGTGGCTACAGTCAGCGGACGCAGTTTATTCAGGTGGAACATGTGGATATTAAATCCAACAATGATCCGGATCTGATGTCGAGAGAAATCAGAGAAACCTCTTGAGCATGCAGTTGCGTGAAGGTGAAATGGGTGTGAGGGTCCTTTTTTTATGTTCATCATAATGCACTCGCGTTGCAAATTGCTCAGTCTAAACATCACATATTTGACAGTCAAATTCTGCCCCGTGAATATTGAACGCGCTTCTGGGTGCATGGAAACACGTTTGTCGGGACACGTGGTCGACGACGAAGTCTTTTCTCCCAACAACCTTTTTTAACGAAATGATATGGACTGAAAAATGCCAATGCAATTCTTTGACCCATAAGCCCCGACTGAAGTCATTTGTTTCAGTGTCCTCCCACATTTGCATTGAATGTCCTTAATTGACCATTTTGCAGTCACTTTGTGCCCACACTTAGGAGGCCTCGCTCAAGTATATAGCTCAACTCTCATTCGTTCTGTCATTACAGCTCAAGATGTATTATTAAAAGTATATCACGGCTTCAAATCCACATTTAGGAATATTACTGCTGTGTGTGTGTGTGATAGGGCTGCAACAACGAATCGATAAAATAGATTATTAAAATAGTTGGCAACGAATTGCATTATCGATTCGTTGTGTCGCGCGATTATTACGCCACCCAATAAGACGCGGAGATGTTTGAGTATAACAACAACAACAAATTTGAGTTGAGCGCGGAGCAACAAAAAATCGGAGAGTATAGTATAGATAGCTGCGCTCTATAGTCCTGAATTTACGGTACCTGTTACCTGTGCATTTTCTGGCACAGTTCTGTTGAATAAAGGGTTGGAAATTAATGCTTTTTTGTTTTATTATCCGATTAATCGAACAAATAATCGACAGATTAATCGATTATCAAAATAATCGTTAGTTGCAGCCCTAGTGTGTGAGAGAGATTACTCTTACCTATCTTTGTGAGGACCAATTTAAATTAGAAATTTAGGGAAGGCAAGGACATCGTTCGGTCCTTCTTCAAAAGGGTGACTTGCGGTTTAAGAATTGGCTTTAGGCTTACCTTTTTGAGTGTGTGTGTGTGTGCGTACAGTATGGACGTTGGTGTGCTGTCGTGCGTCAGTGTCCCCCGCATCTTTCCGTCGGCGTCTTTGTGATGACCCTTTTGTGTTCCAGGGTCGTCAAGCGAGCCCCGAAGCTGAAGCTGGCCGTGGAGGCTCTGATCGCTGCCGTCAAGCCCATCGGGAACATCGTACTCATATTCTGCGCCTTCATCGAAAAAGGGGGCGTGGTTTATCTCCGCAGCTTGTCTCCGTAAAAACAGTTATAACTTCCGTTGTCCGCCATGAAAGAAATAGCCACTATTTCTACTCTGTACTTGTGGAAATACCACAAATGTCGGAACATCAGCCGCCCTCGTATTTGGGTTCATAACATCACCCGTCGCCGCACACAGCTCGGTGAATTTCACCGTCTTCTCCAGGAACTGCGTCTGGATGACTGGCTTCAGGCTAACCTGTATTAAAGAGCTCGGGGGTCCGCAAACCGCTACGATGTCCTCCATTTTTTTCTGATTCAACAACGGCGGCACAGTGACGGGCGGAGCATCTCAACGCTGGTTGGCTATCGCGCGAGGCGAATTTTAACGCCATATTTCAACTTGGGCGAAAAACTTTACATGGGATCCAGACGTGCGAAAAATTCGCACTGCGTTTGGTGTGAACACAGCATAAGGGGGTATTGTCGTCCCACTTGCCAACAAAATGCCATATTTAATCGGATTAAAAACATATGTATTTTATATAAGTGTATTAATTAAGAGCTGGGCTGATTATCAAAGTCCCCGTCAGGATTTCAGAGTGAGGTTTTGCTCTCCGAGTCTCGCTCTGCCTCTCCAGGACACCATGAACCAGGATCTGGGCCATGATCACGAAGGAAATGAAAAAGATCGGCGAGACCCACAAGAGTCTCGCCGATCTTTTCCATTTCCTTCGTGATCATGGCCCAGTTCGTCCTCATCAACCTGCTGGTAGCTGTGATCATGCAGGTCATGGAGGACAGATTGGAGGTGACGGTGATGCACCGCTCTTCAAAAATGTACCGATTGTCGTGAACATTTAGGCGTTGTCTATTTGACTGACGCTATGCGACACACACGACCATCGATTCCAATCGATTGTAGCCTCAAAAGCATTTCAGTACGCGTGCGGCAGATCAACAGAACATGAAAATGTGTGACGTGTAAAGTTTTCCATACAAACTTTACAGGGTTAGGGTTACAGCGCTTGAAAAAGGCGCTCAAAGGGCACTTTACATGATTAAAAACGGAAACGATAAAAGCCGTAACAATATAAACACGAGATTAAATAACAGTAAGAAACAAAATCTCATAACTGTATGTTTTAAGAATATATATATTATATTATATTCTAGAATTCTACTCTATTTTGGATAGCAGTTTTCATTCTATTAGAATTTATTGATTTATTTGCTATGTTTGCTATGTTCCCGCTGCGGACTCTGCACCGCAGTCCACGCCTGCCGGTCCCGACTCCCCGTGTCCCGTCGCCGCCCCGGCCGACTCCAGCTCCCCGAGTTGGGAGTGGAGCTCTTCGGCGAACTCGGTCAGTCACACGACGAGCAGAGCACACACACACACACACACACACAGGGCATGCAGCAATGGATCATGGTACATGATCCTTTGCTGGAAGGATGGACCAACATCATGTTTTATGTCATGGACGCCTATTCCTTCTGGTGCTTTGTGTTTTTCGTCCTCGTCGCCATTGTGAGTACAGCCACTCGTCTTCGTTGTTCCTGGGTCTCAAACGACGGTTCACGTGTCGGTATTATTCCAAACTCTTTCGATCTCCCTGAAGCTTTTATTTTTTCTTTCCCCCCCCCTCACCCGACGAGATGGGTTCCTTCATCATGATGAACGTGTGCGCGGTCGTCATTGCCACCCAGTTCTCGGACAACCTGGCCCAGATACAGGAGAGCCGCGGACGCCGCGTCCATCTCGGGGCTCTTTGCCAAGTTGACCGGCTGCCTGAATGGAATCAGACTCGCCGCCGGCAGGTCGGTCCCCGAACACGACCGTTTGAAACACATCGGTGGAGTTTTGGTCAGATGTGTGGGGGTTTGCGGTCTTCATTCAACCTGAAAAATATCTTCCTTTTGGGTTATTTTCAGTTATTTACAGGTTTTAACGAATAGACGTCGTAACCGGGTCCACCATGAAGGCGCCGGGACCGCTGACACGTCGGTAAGCGGCGGCAGGCATTGCCTCGGTAACGAGAAGTCACCTGACGTGACCGTGTCATCTTTCAGATCATGGTTGAAATCTGCACACCGGTCAGCGACTGGTTGCTCAGAGTCGTCAGAAATAAGCTCTTCGACGGAGTGATCATGTTCGCCGTGTTCCTCAGCATCCTCACCATGGCCGCAGAGCATCACGACCAGGTGAGGAGTGTCTTCAAGTGTGTGAGGTGACGACGGACTGAGGGCCCGGCACGCTCCGACAAAGATTGACTTAAAAATCTAATCGGAGTTCAGAAAAACTAGGTTTGAAATGACGCATCCAGGTTTAAAATTAAGAAAAGCTCAGTTGCGGAATTAAAAACTAACCTCTGTTTTTGCAAATCCAAGTGTAATCAATACGATTTATTGGTTACGATATGCTTGCTTACCTAAAATTAAAAGTAAAATAAATAAATAAAATAAGCGTTGCGTTTTGGAGCTTGTGAGTAGGCTTCTTTCTCGCTCCCTTCAGCTCCTCTTCGTCCTTGTCCTCCTGCAGCCGAAGGAGTTGACGAGTGTGTTGCGGATCAACAACCACGTCTTGACCTTTGTGGTGGAGATGGTCATGAAGCTGGTGGCTCTCAGGTGGCTGTATTTTAAGGACACCAACAACTTGTTTGACTAAAACATCTTTGATGTGACGTGTCGACTCTCCAATCAGCGTTAAGATGTCCGCAGTGTCTTCATTGGAGCACATCTACTGCTGCAGAAGTACAAGGCCCAAAAAAGGAAGTTGGACTTGAAAAAGAAGTGAGCGTAGGTCTACTCTTGTGCTACACTATCAATCTATTTATTAAAAAAACTAGATTTTCTCACTTCCCCAAAAAATTTTGAAGCTGACTTTTCAATTTTTGGGAGGATAAATAAACAGTGTGCGCTTGATTTTTTTAAATGTTTGTCCCTGACTCAAACGTACGTATTTTAGTGGTTCGTACTAACATGTGTGTGTCGTGTGAACAGAATGCGTCAACAAGGACCTCTGCTGGGGCATCAACGACCACGTGAACTTCCAGAACTTTGGAGTTGCCCTGCTCGCGCTGTTCCAGGTTTGCACCGGGGACAATTGGAGCGTGATTATGAAGGTATGTGCACGCGCACATGTATGCATATATGTATACAGTCAAATAGTGTCTCATAACTGTCTGTTTTAAGTATATATATATATATTCTAGAATTCTACTATATTTTAGATAGCAGTTTTCATTCTATTAGAATTCATTGATTTATTTGCTATGTTTGCTATATATATTATTATTATTATAGTAATTTTTTTTTAAAAGTCATGGTTTTTTATAACTTGAAATTTGAGTGGAACACAGGCTGTTATGTCCAAGAAACACTGTCATGTTAATCAGTTTTGTGTCTTGTGTCCATGTTGTCTCGTGATTACCTTTCCTTACATAATTACCTTTTTTTCAGGCAACTTGTTCCTCCCCCTGTGTGTTTCCCCGCTGGTCTGATTGGCTGCCTCGCTCCTGATTGTTTCCACCTGTGCCCTCACCCTGTGTATATAAAGTCTGTGTCTCCCTTTATCCTGGGCCAGTTCGTCTTGTCTGGTGTACCAGTGAACCAGGATTTCCATGCCGTTTGCCACTGTCCAGGTCGAGTTATTTTGTTACTTAATTTTTGCTATTTGCCCAGTTTTGTTTCATTGCTACATTGTTCAGATTGATTTTCTATTTGTTTATTCCAGGTTATTAAAACTGCGCTTTTTGTTGTACTTTGCCTCCTGAGTCGTTTTTGGGTTCAAGTCCATAACTGCAGTCGTGACACATGCCTCACCCAATTTTTTAATGAGTTTCTTGAAAAAATACAATTTCACTTTTGAGGTATTTCCGATGATTGAATATTCTAGCTCTCTTTTTACAGGTACATTAAGGCCTTTTACATTCCAGCTAATGAAACGTCCATGTTCAATCAATAAAGGTAGAGTAATTTTGAATCGATAATCGTTCTAACTTGGTGCACAGCTCCATGAGTGACGTTGCCTCAGAGGGCTTTACAATCTGTACACATACGACATCCCTGTCCCAGGACCTCACATCGGATCAGGAAAAACTCCCCAAAAATAACCTTTCACAGGGAAAAAAGGGAAGAAACCTTCAGGAGAGCAACAGAGGAGGATCAAAAGACAATACAAAGTGCAAACATCTCGGGGTGTACCATCCCATAACCCTTTCCCACTCACAAACAAAACACACACTAAGCCAATGCTTGTTCCTCTCTCTGAGGCAAGCTCCAGGCTAAACACTTTCTACAGACTTCTGGTAGTACATCCTTGGCTTGTATTGGCAAACAACATTGTGGCAAGAGGGGTCATAATTGGTGTCAAGCCAAACATGAAATAATACATTTAATTAGTAGTGTATAAGACAACTTTATGCGTGCTTTGGGCTTTCTACAGCCGTATACCTCCATGTATTGTTAAGTATTCTGAGTGTTTTCCTACCTTCTGACCAAAACCTTTTCCAACTAGATTGGACGAGTTGAGACAATACTCTCGCTCAATCAAGGACTAAATGTCCGATTGCACTTCCAGTACCAGGCAGGTAATTGGGAAGGCAATAAAGTCAGTCCTGTGGAGCGAGCCCGCTGTGCTGCCTGCTTTGAATCTGAATAGGTCTTTGCAAGTTCTGTCACGACTTGAAGCCAATCTTACATTTTCCTTGCACTTCCTGAGATGTGGGTCAAACTCTACAGGCCATCTGGTTTTGTTGCTGTCGCACTGAATCTCAAAAGCATCTACCGCCGCCGAGACGTTCCCGCTCGTCTGAAGACGTGAGCTTCCTGGATTTGCAAGTGGTGTAGAGTCACTGTCAACATCCATTAGACTGCTGGTAATTGAAACCGAAAGCTAATAGACTCTTGGGCACATTGGAAATACACGCCAGCAGTTCAAAGAATAGTGCATACCTGCAAACCCATAAGGGGTGAACAAGGTGACACCGCACAGGGGTGGGGGGGGGGGGGTGCAGTTTGATGATTTTATTAAACAAACTTCACATGTTTGGTCGCCACACCACAGCCACGTCGTTTGATGAAACCGGTAGCTTTTATAACTACGGTCTTTTGATTGTTCTGACCAAACTGATCTGATTAAGAACATAATACGGGATTGAGGTTTCATACCTAGCCCCACCTTTTTTAGTAAACGACAAACATTTTAAGAACAATAGGTCCTCCGCTCCGACTAAGTCAGTGCTCCGGCCCTAATAATAACAAATATATACATTTTCATTATATGCAATATGGTTAAAGTCATTCATGAACCAACTTCCTTCTTTGGGCCTGAACAAGTCCTTCAAGGACTCGTTTGCGCTGCTTAGCCATGAGCCTTACTAACCCTAACTACGATATCTGCCATAAATATGATACCAGAACATATTTGGATTTCAAAACCGGCGAATTTCGCTGAAAAGCGACAAGTTTGCAGGTATAATAGTGAAGTAATTTTGCAGATAAGATACTTTCGAAGCACTTGAGCCGATGCTTGCACAATCGCATGTCCATTCATTCACAAGTCTCTTGCTTTGAAGTTTCAGATCATCTTGATTTGAATTTGACCCATTGCATCAATTAATTGATAAGCTCCGACCGATGTGCACGTTTAAATGTCAATTTTCTATTATCACCCTGCGTAAATGATAAAAAGCTAAGTAGGAGGGCTTGATGAAACAAACATGCCCCACATTTCTATTTCACTCTCTCTAGCTTTGCTTTCAGTTAACCCATCACGAGCCGCCACCTCAGCACCCTGATACCGATCAGGCATCCGCCATGATGGATTTGTGGTGCTGTATCTTCCCGGCTATGAAGGCTTGCCTGATATAGATATTGTTTTATTCTGCTAATGTTGCTGATCTCTCACTGCACTGCCTATTGTTTTATCTTGATGCCATTACAACGCTTTAAAAATACAGTAATTGTGCCTGCTTTGCCGACGACCGCCGTGGCCAGAAGCAGTTTTCCAGGTGTCCGTTCCATTCTCGTGAATGCAATTTCAGATACACCTTTAGGGAATTTTGGCAAATTTGGCACAAACGTACACCTTGATTCAAGGTTGACCTTATTCGCTTTTGATGGTCTTCAAAGTCACGGTGACCGCAAGTGAGCACATTTTTTCAAAGGTCCAACTAGACTCAAGTATGAACTTATTAGATTTTGGTGGTCAAAGGTCAACTGTAATTTAAACCATAATTTAAATGGATGTGCTAATAATTACAATTTCACACAAATGTTAAATAAGATTTCACACAAACACTAAAAGTAGCTTTAAATAGCATGCCCTGAAATGACGCAGCATCTGAGTTATTCATTCCACAGCATTGTATTTCTTTTAGGGGTGCATTCTGATTTTTCTTGTACACTTTCTTCTCTTGACAACCGTTGGATTGGAGGAGGATTTATCTGTCTGGGATGGTCGGAGGATCGGTGTAAACCGGGGTGACGTCAAACTGTCTTCATGAATCTCTGACACCTATTAAGTTCCATAATGTTGTTTCTTCTCACTCGTTTCCCTGGAGAGGAAGGTGTCTGCTCTCTTCAACAGAATTGAAAAATCCATCAAAGTTGTTTGCAGTTGTATGATAAGTGTATTACCAGAGTAAGATTCTTACCAGTATCTTAAATGTTTATCGTGCATTTGAATTAATAAATATAATATATAAACAATGCATTCCGCTAAATGATGTGATTATTCTATGTGTTGTTCTGGTGTTTGGTTTATTTCAGTGCACCATTGAAATATGACTTGAATTAATCTTAAAGGCTTTGTGAAACGGGAGAAAGTGGCGTCCCAAGGGGGCACGCTTTGAACAGCCTGTTTATTGGAACATATTAAAAGAAACACCTATTTATTTTTCATTGTGTCATGACATTAATAAAAAATAAAAAAACGGAAACGTACAAAAACAAAAGTAATGAGACACCACATTAAAAGTGAGTTGACTCTTTTTTTTTTCTCCGGCCTCACTTCCCGGTGGAATTTCCAAGGTAATTATGATGATGGTGGCGTATCATCACTTTTTAAGTGGTTATGCTCACATCAGCATCAATTATGTAGTGCCCGTTAAAACATAATTTCCCTTTCACACAGAGAATGATTAATGCTAACACTGACGCACAAAATCAAAGACAGTTGAAGACCCTTTGTAGTATGTCACGTCCTTATTATGAATGTCAGTTTAATGTGAAATTGCATTAAATTTGAAATGTTACATACAACAAAATATAACACACATATCATGCAACACAAAAAGTGACCATGACCTCAGCATCACTGCATTGGATGACCGGAGTTCTTTAATCTTTTAAAATAAGGTGTCAACAAAGCCATTCACTTTTAAGAATATTCTGCTTGTCATTATGCACATTTTAATCATTTTCCATGTCATTTCTAAGAAAAGAGATCACATTACTCCTGTATTAGCTGCTCTGCACTGGCTCCCTGTAAAATCAAGAATCACATTTAAAATTCTTCTCCTCACCTACAAAGCCTTGATTGGTGATGCACCTTCATATCTTAAGGAGCTTGTAGTACGATATTGCCCCACTAGAGAGCTGCGCTCACTAAATGCGGGGCTACTCGTGGTTCCTAGAGTCCTAAAAAGTAGGATGGGAGCCAGAGCCTTCAGTTATCAAGCTCCTCTTTTATGGAACCAGCTTCCACTTTCAGACACAGTCACCTCATTTAAGAATAGACTTAAGACTTTCCTCTTTAATAGTGCTTATAGTTAGGGCTGAATCAGGTTTGCCCTGGTCCAGCCCCTAGATATGCTGTTATAGGCTGCTGGGGGATGTTTTTAGGATACACTGAGCACCTATCTCCTCTTCTATCTCTCCTTATGGATGAATTTACATCTCTCCATTGCTCCTTATTAACTCTGCTTCCTCTCCGGAGTCGTTGTGACTTCACGTCTCATAGGGTCCATTGGACCTGGAGGTGTCTGATGCCTGGTGAACCGGCCTCCCGCGTTGGCCCTGCTGATGCGCCCCGCCCCCCCTCCTCTCTACCTCCTTCTGTTTCATGGATTGGAGTTCCATTCATACATTGTCATATTCATGTAATGTGTTTATGTAACTTTGTAAATGCTGTTCATTCTGTACACATGACATCTATTGCATCTGTCCATCCGGGGAGAGGAATCCTCCTCTGTTGTTCTCCTGAAGGTTTCTTCCCTTTTTTCCCTGTCAAAGGTCATTTTTGGGGAGATTTTCCTGATTCGATGTGAGGTCCTGGGACAGGGATGTCGTATGTATACAGATTGTAAAGCCTTCTGAGGCAAATGTGTAATTTGTGATATTGGGCTATACAAAATAAACTGAATTGAATTGAATTTCTCGACCTTAAACAATTCTCAAACTTAACTTCAACTGAACAACTTCTTTTGACTTCACACAGGTGCACAGCAGACCTCTTGGTGAAAGTCCTCTGTTGGTTTGACGTTGAAGTAGTCTCTCTCACTTCTTTATACTATGTCACTTGCTCTTCCTCACAGATTAAATTGTGTGAAATGAAACCCCAAAACAACAACGGCATTGTGACGGCACGCAAAATTTCTTTCAAAATTGACGAGTCCTTCGTACACCATTTGGTGAGACCAGGCTGTTGTGACAGCTTATCATTTCCAAGCTTTGTTTCATAAACTTAAAGAGCATGTCATTCATAAGTTGATTCTATTTGCTATAAGTTCTTTTTGACGTCTAAAACCTGGAGTAAATAACAAGGTTTATGTCATTTCTAAGGATCTGTGCATTAGTCATTTACATAATCTCCAAATGTGTGCCACAGACTAATTGTGTCCGTGTAACGGTTTCAACAAAACTTCTGAAATACAAGAGGGCAATGTAGAAATGCCAAACCAATTTCAACTAAACTTTTGAAATACAAGAGGGCAATATAGAAATGCCAAACCAATTTCCAGAGCGCAAATTAATAGCAGGTAGAACTCTTGAGGGGTGTAAAATACGGTGAGTGAAACCAACACTCTTTTTATGTTTATAAGGAGGTGGAAGGAATTATTTGTTGGCGTAAAAATAGTCATCTGGGAAACTCTGACCACAGTAGAAGGTGAGTGGAAGCTTTTGCAAATTATAAACATGTAGGCAGGAGATTGTGTGCTGAGAAATACAGAGTGACACTTCCAATTCCATCTACCCGGGAAGGGGGGGGGGGGAAGGGTTAAATCAATGTTCAACCTGCAAGGATAGAAAAGAAGCAAGTTGGAAAGAAACTCAATTTACTTAGCTGAGTCAATATCACCATAAGGTGCATCTGAGACTTCCCATTTCCAAAAGAAAAAAAAGCAAAGATTTTCCATTGAACTTTATATTCAGATGTTATGCTGTTAGAAATGCATGTTGGTCAAGCTCCACCACTATTTATAAATGAACTGCAAACAGACAATGCAAAACCGCAAAATATGTCCGACAAATTCAAAGTAGAGTAAATACATTGTAATTATATAGTGATTACTAAATGTAAATTTTTAGAAAGATATTTAGTCCCTTTCTTAACAATATATTCTAGTTAATGGGGAAAGTATATTTGGATAATAATGAAATTATGGCAAACTATTTGTTTCTCTATTAAAATCTGAGTTGCACTTTCTTTTCTAAATAAAATCTAACACATAGCTGGTCAAACTATTTGGCCCTCATTTGTTTATAAAGGAATCACAAAAGTTTTTGCAAACTAAGAAAATAATTTGTTAATTTTCATAAAACATGAAAATTACAGGGTGTACCTTGAACACGACAGGGTGGACATGTCAAATGTCATTGAATGGCCTCATAAATGCAATAAATTGAAAGGAAATGTTTTAGTTTTTTTTAAATGTCAGAGGTCCTTTTCCCATATATGTGGACATTAACAGTTGATCCACTCTACCTACATGCAGCCACTGAATAAAGAAGCCCAAAATAAGCCATAAATGTGGACTTCTAGGACAGGGAACACAATTAACCGGGCTCCACGGCACGGAAAGAAGACTAGGAAAACAAACAATCAAAAGAACTCAGGTTAGCCGGGGGGGACGATCGGCTACCCAATTACTATAACCAAAAATTCCACCTAAACAGCTCCTGTCAAAATACACGCTCAATAAAATGGCTCAACCTGAAAAGGGGTTTTCTTTATTAAAACAACAGTGTGATGCTGACATGAAACGGCACGACGCAGGGGCGCAGTACTGTCAAGAGCAACGAAGCCCGGTGGTTGGCCAAAGAAATTCCACGTTATTTCTTTGAAGCCATACTTGTAGGATTCCGTTGAGAGGTAGAAGAAATCTCCCTTTTGTCGATACTGCGTTGCAGGCCTGTCGCTGGAAAAAAATTAAGCATGTTCACTTCGTTTTCTCACTACCTTCAGAACTGATGAGCCCAGATGGCCACAGGGTTGTGTGTTCTGGAGGGAGATATGGAGCAGAAGGTGTGTGGTGGTGTAGAGCACTCCAGTGTGCAGATGGCCTGCTGGTGTGAGCCTCCAAAATGCACTGATTGTATTTCTTCGCTGTACTTGCAATATTAATTTTTGCTAAAGTCTATATCGAAGACGGACTCGTTGTGCTTCAGGCTCCTCCGGAGCTCCCTCTAGGCATCAAACTGCCATTTAATGTTGAAGACATGGTATCTAGAGTGGTCGTCCAGAGACCACAAGGTACCCGGTTCGATCCCCGCTCTCCCCGTAGTTGCATGTCGAAGTGTCCTTGAGGAAGACACTGAACCCCAAGTTGCTCTCTGGGCGGTGCACTGCAGCCCACTGCTCCTTAATAACTAAGGATGGGCTGAATGCAGAGAAGAATTTCCCAACGGGGATAAATAAAAGTGTACATTTCTTTTCTTTCTTTAAACCTCAAGCTTTTATAACTACGGTCTTTTGATTTGTTTTGACCAACATTCTAAACTGATCTGATTAATAGATTGCGCCGAACCACATACGGTAATAATAATACACATTTTAGACAGAACCAATACAGGATTGAGGTTTCATACCTAGCCCCACCTTTTAGTAAACAACATACAATATGGTTAAAGTCATTCATGAACCAACTTCCTTTTTTTGGGGCCTGACTGCTTAGACATGAGCCTTTTCCTTGCAGTCTTTTCTGGCTCTACCTCTTGCTTCCTTTTCTCTGCAGCAGTAGATGTTGCGGGCTGACATTCAAGCTAACCCTAACCCCCCCAATGGTGATTTGGACGCACTTTCTTTCTTGGACCTATGGAACCTCTTCTTATATTTCTCAGTTTTAGTTTTCTTTTTTGCGAGCTGTACCTCCTAATATCTATTTTTTTCAGTTTCCTCTCCTAACTCTTTCGAAGGCTTTCCCCTTAACATTGTTGCCTGTAACACAACATATTTGTACGGATTTTTAGTAATATTTAAGAGTTAGTTATCAATGTCATTTGATGGGGACATAAACAGTTACAAATTGTCCTTCAAATAAATCTAAACTTTCTAATAATCTAACCTGGAGGGCCCTTTCAGGAGCTGGGTTATTTTTTTCTCAGAGACTTAGCTGGTTGATCTTGAGAGAAAGTGAGCAGCGTGTGAACAAGAACAAACTATTACTCTTCTGACTTGGCCTACATAGGATACATTTAACATGCTACCAGATGCTGTTGCTCTGAAAGCGGGTGGAGTTTGGGAGCTTCAATAATGCCGTTTGACATCGTATTTTAATTTTCAAGCAGCAGACAGTGAAAGTAATTACAAGTAACTTTCATTTTGTGTGGATTTTGGCAACCCTTGGGGAACAAAAGTGGTTCTAACGATGAGGACATAATTGTATGACGTTGAGAGGCTCGTCCACTAAAGAGAATACACCTATTCATGACCACATTTTTTCCTTTACGGTATGGCCGTTTATACTTGTGACTTGATCCGCCTAATTTCACCGGGGATGCATCCGAGATGACCAATATCCCAGAATGCATTTCGCACCAGCGACAGGGAACAATGGTGGAGGAGAAAATACACGACTTAAAGTTAACTTTTTCTTTACTACTTCGGTCGATACACAGAATGGCGAGAAGTTAGTTGTTTAAGCATAAAATCTGTGGTCAGTTTGTCGAGATTCCGCCGACTTAAGAATATGCACCAACGATTTCGGAGATTTGAGGTTTAATGGGAAAAAATTAGGGTTGTCATATTTTGTTTGACTGTAAAAATACTTATGTCAAGAATCTGAGTAAACTCATGAGCAAGAATAACTGAGGTGGTGACGTCTGTTCCAATTGCAGAAAGACCATCCTCTGCACTCCCAAGTCCACCTTTCAATTGCTTTCTGAACAAATGCCCTCGCTAGCCAGATCAAGACCTTTACGACACGAGGCGGTGGTGCTCATGGGAAATGCAAGTGTTGCGGTGCATACTTTGCTCAACAAATGCAGCTAACGAAAAATAAAACAATACATATATTTTATTGCATTGTTTCAGAAAACGTGTTTTTCATTACAAAAAGGATAGTTGGCAATACAAAATAACCAAACAACATCTGGCTCCTAAAAAAAGCAGCTAGTAAGAGTGAGTTTTAGGCAAAAGGTCTGTTTGTTCCAGACGCTGAAAATGCAAGTTTTCATTGAATTGGGACAGATATTGCAGAATTAACATGCTCTCCAGACTAACTAACTAACTGGTCTCATGTTACCCACCTTGTAGGCTGGTTCAAGTAATTAATTTACCCTTGTGTGTATTTTGACAGGGATAGATAAATGGAAGATTGATTATATAGACTGATGGCACATACTGTGTCGTAGCATCAAAGCTGCAAATGCCGTGATACAGCTAATGTGTCGACAAGTACTTGTTAGCGCTAACGTGGTCGTGTGTTTGCAGATGTCTGGCTCTGCATGTGTCATCTGATAAATCTGCCGCCTCCCTGGCAGTGAGGAATGTTGGCTCCTCGCCCTGTTTTATCATGGGGAGGCAGCTCCGACAGAAAGTCTGACACCAAAAGTCCTCATCGGGGAGAAGGTGAAACAGCTTGGCCATAATTAGAATTAATGTGTGGAGGAGAGGTGGGGAAATGAACCGTCACAACAGAGATCAGTTCTTATTATGGATCACTTATCCAGTTTTATTTTTTTACAGGTCAGGAACTGATGTGCCTTTTTTTTTTAAACGTGGATAGGGAAAATGAGTCATAGTTATCGGTCGCCGCAATGGTGTAATGTAAATTGGAGTAGCTGCATGAAGAGACTAGATTAGTTGACTGGCCTAAGGAGGAGAAGAAGAAAGTGGGAGAATTGGATATTAAAAATGTAAGTCATGCAGTGAAGCATATACTATTCCAGAAATTGTTTTAAAATTCCTCAGATCTCTGTTTCTTCCCTATTCTGTCTTAAGTTTGTAGAGTTTTTCGACTTTTTTGCATAGACAGATGGATAGACAGAAAAAAAATTATCATTTTTTAAATTTTTATATGAACACAGATTGAGAATAATCGGGTTGGAGAAAGACTTCAAGGACATTCTAAGAAAGTAGGATGCACTATGACAATGCTTTAATATCTAAACTTGTTTTCACCCTGCAAAATATATTTGTTTTTTTATTACCTACTAACGGACAAAACAATTTAACCCTTTTGATTTCACTCCCTAAAAGACAACGTAGACTGTAAGTCAAATATAAATGCATTAGTTTACTAATCCCATACGGTAAATGGAATTGGACTTGTACTTGTATAGCACTTTTCTAATTTTCTGAGCCCTCAAAGTGCTGCAATACTACATATCCCTTTTACCCATTTATACACTGAGGGCAAGGGTTACCATGCAAGGAGCCACCTGTCCATCACCGCAAGCGTGGGGTAAAGTGTCTTGACAAGGACAAGAACATATCGACATGGACTAGCGGAGCCAAGGATTGAACCACCAATCCTCTGTTTGAAGGACGACTCGCTCTGTCGCTGGGCCCCAAGTAAGTCCTTCATATTCGAAAGTTCTAAAAGTTTCAAAATCTTATAGATCCTATAATTGGACGTTTCCCGTTGGGAACATAAAAGAAGGGTTGTGGGTGGATCGAGGGGCTACCAAAGCATGTCACTTTGACACGGAAGACCTCTCCCTACAGACAGTCATTATAGTTTTCTTTTGACTAACGCTGATTAGGTCAAAACTTTGGACAAAAGAAAAGTCATGTAGTCGACTGACACAATGCAGCCAAATCAATCCAAGTTGTATTTGGGCTTTGCGTTTAATGCTAACGTTTGCATGCTAAAAATGTCATATTTATTATAATTTCATTATCTTACTTGGTACAACACAATGTATTGAATATAACAAGTGTCCACCAGTATAGGAATAGACATTGCAAGATTTTTTTTAATTGTCAGAACATGATTGACCCGTACATCGCTGCTTGCAGCTTTAATTTTATGTTTAAGTTACGTAAGATAATGTAATGTTGGATAACATACGTACTAACAGGCATACTGTCTTTTTTTTTTACACTAATCTATTCTTTCAACAATGCTAAAAGTAGTTTTGTGGCCTGCGAAGGCGGTTTATTGAAAAGATTGAGGCGGAAAGTGCATTTTTGAAAAGCCAGCGTGTGCACGTTAGGAGCAGACTGACACATTCCAGAGGGTTATTTAGAGCGCCATCATTTTTGAAGTGCAGGGCGCCCATTGGACGAGTTGAGAGTGAGAATGCGTTGCTCCGGCAGCTTGAAACCTCACGCTCTCGCATGCGATGACGGCTGCTCGCGAACAAAAAGGCACATCGCTGCGCCGGGGTTGTCAAATGAGTCTCGTATCAGAGAGTCGTGATGTAAGATTGCTCAAGACTTGTGTTCCAGGTACGTGGAAATGAGCTCCGGCCCTGTTATCTTCGACATACCAGAGCTCATTACTCCGCGGCAGCTGAGCGGAAACAAACATCCGCAATCTGTATGGAAATGCGTGCCGCTTAGTCACAACACCGCCTGTGGGTAACGGCGTAATGTATATTCTGTGTGCTTCTGCCATGCTGCGCATCATCATGTCGGAGGACGTCAAAAGAAAGGGATGACATCGCCTCGCTGCGACTTGGAGAGCACCTTGTTGAAATGTTCACATTTTATTTATTTGTATCCACTCCACCTCCCATCAGTCACCTTTCTGAACATAAAACTGGAGGAAATGACTGTGAACATAACCCATGTGGGCATGGTAATCTCGAGGTGAAATGCAAATTTATCGCACTGTGGGAGGTGAGGTGATTTTATCACCTGTGCTGATCAGTGGTGGTACTCCCATCCCGACCTTGTATGTGGGTCGTTTTGCACCGATATGGACTGTGGCTCCACACACACACACCTCCCTTGCTTCAAAGTCACAGATTATGGATGCCATGATCTTATTGGTTTAAATTGGTTAGTAATCTCTTACGTAAAAACCCACGTCATATTTTGATTGGAATTCGAAAGGCAAGACATCTATCTTTCTTTTCCGTGTGAAGAGCTTCTTGTCCCTATACTTTTTTTTTTAATAATCCTAGTGTGAAATTAGTTAATAATAAATATTTGTTTTGCTAATCTGATAGATTGAAATATTCCAGGCGTGTAGGCCTATTTACCAAATATAATGACAGAAAACTAAACTAAACAAACCACAAGCTCATTTAAATAGGCTGTTTATAATATCAGTTACAGGTCAGCTCTTCTTTTTTTGAGACTATGTTTAGCTATTTGTTTACATTTTGGCATTGGGGCTTTTGAAAATATATAACGAAATGGCAATTAGCAGTTTCTTGTTTGCAATGTGTCCATAGATTTGGATGTGTTGAGATTTATGACACCAAGAAGAATTTTTTTTTTAAATTGACAGTGACCTACGCCCCTAGTGGTGGGAGGGTAAACAACACACATAACAAACAAAATGGCTCTTACAGTCAGGCTTAGGCCAAAAATCAACTTATGCGAGTTCAGACAGCTGGTACAAAACTCTAAATCAAAATGTCTGAAGCTGGATAAGCTCTGTGAGTTATATTACTGTTTGTGATGTATTTCATTCATTCTGATTTATTTCTTCTGGACTATTTTGTTTCTGGACTGAGCTGCACTTCCTAGGGAGGACTAACTTTTACAAGAGTATAATAAAATCTGTTGTCTTTATTGTAAGTGTGTTTTACTCGCTGCATAGTTGTGCATGTCGATAGACAGACAGGCATTTAGGTTTCTTTCTGTCAAAAAAAATATCGACAGCATTATTTGTTTTGATCTTATGACCATCTTTCTCTCTCGTAATCTCAGGAAGTCCCACTTTTCAAGCGATAATCCTCTCCTGCGAGTGCATGTAAGAGGCTGTAGGAGTGGATTTATTAGGCGAACAAAACCGTGAACCTCAGGAGAAATAAACATGAAATTGATTTAAATAAATCTTATTATCGGGGAATGCGTTCCAGCTCCGAGGAAGAAAAAAAAAATGCCCGAGCGGTGGATGCGATTTTTAAATCATCTATCAAGTTGCGGCAGGAATTCAATTTCACCATAATTCAACAAATCAGAATGGAGGCACTTAATAACTGAAAAATATGAACTGACAATCAAATTAATGTAATGCGCAAAGGTCAGTGAGAAAGAGATATGTGCGTTTTTGGGAATACCTGAGGTTTAGTTCAATTTTATCACGACGCCAGAGGCTTTTCTTTTTTCGCTGTTATTCATACGGGGAAAGCAGTCGTCATTTCTGGGACAAAGTGGGATTACACACTGAATTAGCACACATGAATATTACTGTGTCAGTCACTACCACATGCAAAAGTGACACTCTGGGAAGTATGTACATCGTCATAGTCTGAAGCTTAGTTCCACTGAACCAGCTTCAGCTATTTGACACATGAAAATGTGTTGCATTTACTGTATGAATGACACACATTCATTAAGTCATTTTTTTTGGGCCCTTTTTGGCTTGTCATTTCACGACAGGTAGTCGGTACCGACTGCCCATTCGTGTTTACACGCTTTACGCTCGTGGCTAGTGATGCAGAATAATGAGTGCGGCTTAGAGCAAGTGACGTAATTTAAATCGCGCGAGAGAGACTATTCATGGTCGGGGGTAAAGGTAGATGGATGTGTCATACAGAAAAATGAC
This sequence comes from Cyclopterus lumpus, assembly GCF_009769545.1. Lineage (NCBI taxonomy): Eukaryota > Metazoa > Chordata > Actinopteri > Perciformes > Cyclopteridae > Cyclopterus > Cyclopterus lumpus. Next base: position 26,525,024 of record NC_046968.1, read on the forward strand.
TTTCACCCAACTCTAGTTGATGTACTTATTTGAATGATGTTTTTTTTCGAAAACATCATCGGAACAATGTGGCGTTAAATGACACAATACAAGTGGTGTGTTATTTATTCTCCCGACCAGGATATCAAATTGGGTTGATTTACTGATTTAATGCAACATACTGTAGTGTGTGTGTGTGTGTGTGTAATAATCAGCAATTCCATCATATGCTAATACAATGTGTATACATTGTGCTGTTTCACTGTTTGTACATGCACTCATGCATATGCATTCATTTGAACAAACATTTTTAATTGCAAATATGCTCATACATAAAGTACCCATTGTCAAATATGAGTGCACAGGCTTTAAAAAAAAAAAAGAAGAAGATTTTCCACAATGTGCTTGATGGGATTAAAACAAATTGCAAATTAGATTAAATCAACAGAGAACAAGCATTAATTCAAGATATGAACCCACAGCTCATGTATGCACAGGTGTGTGTGTGTGTGTTTTATGATACGCTAACATGCATAACATACCTGTGAAAGGTTATTTTTGGGGAGTTTTTCCTGATTCGATGTGAGGTCCTGGGACAGGGATGTCGTATGTGTACACATTGTAAAGCCCTCTGAGGCAAATTTGTGATATTGGGCTATACAAAATAAACTGAATTGAATTGAAATATGCAGGAAGCAAACACAAGTCCTTCATACGTAAGTGACAGGTTGAGAAAGATATGATGCATCTATTCTGGTTCATATGAGTTAAATGCAGTATGATGCTACGTTCCATTAGATAATAAAGAAGTCTGGTTGTTTGCCTGTTTTCGTACATTTATTTTCTTCTGACAAAAGAATTTGGCCAGGCTTTTATTTATTTTTAATCTGCCAAAAATGTAAAGTATTGATGTTACATTGCCGTCTCATTTAACATAGCCTAAATGTATTAATAAGACTGGTGTTCCTTTAGGCTGGTCGACTCAGGCAGCCAGCAGCCACGTAATGTTAGCAGCTAGAAGTGGTATCCAAATTATATCAACATGGAACGTGTTACATGTCCGAATTGGAAGAAATTCCACATGGCACTCCCCTGGGGCCCCGCAAATACACCCACCAAGTGTAAAGTAGATTAGATGAACAGAGATATGTACAGGACATGTAGAAACAGTCTAGACACAGAGAGATTACTCCCTTGATAGTGAAATCAGTTCCCTAAAGACATGGTTAGCACAGTTTGGTTCTCACTGTTCGTAACGTCAGGAGAGAAACTTTTTGTTCTGACTGTGTAGTCAAGTTGTGACACGAGAGACCTTCAGATCCCATATGACATCAGCAGGAATATCAGATAATAACTGGTGTAGAACAAATTGGCAGTGCTCCTCTGTTCCTCCTCCTTCTTGATTTTTCACTTAGATGTGAATGTTTTGGTCGAATTACATTGGTCTGCCAGATGCATCGTTTTCAGAGGAATTTTTTCATTTTGAAGTTTTATTTTCCCCTCTGAACAGCACCCCGGATTACCATAACGCTCGTTGGACAGTTTCCATAGAAACAATCTCGCTGAACATTCCTTAGTAGTGGAACTGTTTGTGTAACTCGTAATGTTTCTTATTTTTAGTGTCTGAGATCATCTGAGTCATTTGGGAGAAAAACACTGGCAAAGCTAATTATAGTCACTGATGAAACGGTAATTAACTGAAATGATGCACTGCATATTTCATAATTTGCTTTGTATGAACATACAGTACAGTACGGGCCTTCTTACTGAATGAAGTACTATTGTAAGTGTAACCAGAATATGCAAAATATTAACCGTGGCTTGTGGACAAATGTCACATGAGACGTTTGGCACGATGTTGGACAAAAAGGTAAAATATCTTAATACATTTTAATGCCTGGCTGACAACATGTGATAATGTATGTTTCACCCGGCACGGTTCTGACCATACGTACCAACCCAACCAAGCCAAAGAGAAAACACCACTCCTGAAAGGTCACGCACTCACACACGGGCGTCAGTGAATACACCTTAAACACAAAGCGGACATGTCGGGGAAAAGAAAATGAAGACCGGGCAGCTCAAACTGTGTGTTCATATCCAGCTTCATCAATGTGACTCACCTCCAAAGGGACTGTTGATGCACTCCATCAATTAAATAAATCAAATTCATTTTGTATATAGTCCTCTACGTAGCTCTTCACAAGTGAAAGGGATTAATTGAAAGAATTATATACACTTTGTAATTACCCTTTGGATATATTTTTGTTTAATGCATACTGTATATGTACATGTATATATTGCACGGCCCAGTTAAGGTTTGGTTTGTCCTTGAACACTTTAACTGCTCAAAGACATGTAAGCAGACAGAAGTTCATATTTTTAAGTTTAATTTATCCCATGGCAAAATCGGCAGCACAGATTATTCTCTCTACTGTTTGAGTTGTCTTTGCTGGCTCACACAGGGAAGGAGTCTGATGGGCTTTTACCTGTCTGAATAATATCTGAATTTCCATGAGGAGATATTCACACTGATATTTACCGTACTAGTATTTCCAAGATAAAATACCAAATAAATCTTCAACAAAATAGACTGTTGGCAGAGACTGTATGTAAGAGGTGGACTTAGTCAACGTGACGTCACCCATTGGTTTGTGGACTACCGTTTTTATGCCTTGAATTCATCGTAATGGAACCAGAAGTGTTGGCGACCAAGATGTTCTAATTAACTTTCATGAACGAATAACGTTGTCGTAGCAACGTGTCAATCTCAAGTGTAGCCACTGCTCCCTGAAGCATCCGCTGCTTTAGGGCCTATTTGACTCTAAATGGACCATCATTTACTAAATTAACTGTTATGCTGTATTGAAGAAGACTTGAAACTAGAGATTGAGACCATGAACTCGTGTTTACGATGTTACAAACCAGAGTCGCCCCCTGGTGGCCATTAGAAAGAAGGTTGGCTGGGTGCCATGCATTTCTTAAATGGAACTCCAGACAGGCCACATAATGTGGGACAGCTGATCCCAAACCAGTAGACTTGAAAGCTTGTACGTTCAACATGTCAGGCAGATGACATAGAATTGAAGTGTTCCCCGCATTAGACTACATCTCGTACACTCGCTCGGCTCGCTGAAATATCTCATGCATTTAAAAAAGCTGGGAATAAGAGGAGATGTTTAAGAGAAATTCTGTTTGAGATGTGCCTCAGCAAAGATAAGAGAATTAATGAAGTTGGAGATAAGTAATTTAATTTCTCTTGTCACCTCGGTGGGGCGAGATAAGGGCACAATGGAGAGGAGCAAACTGTTGAAACTGAAGGAAAAGGCCAAGCTTTTAGCCCGCACGAAAAGGTTTTTATTAAAACTAATCTCCAAGATAGGAAGTCTGACTCTTCAGTAGTTTGCGCAGAGCATTGTTTGCGCAAACATTAACATTAGCATTGCTGTGTTGCTGCCAAAAGATACACAGATGGATTGTTTTTTTGTTTTTTTATCAAAATGAGGCAAGTCTAATTAGATGCCTGCTGATGGATTTTTGCCAGGCCAACAGAGCTTATTGGTGAGTCTGCATCTCGAGATGTGATCGTCTGAGCAAGAAAAAAAAAGGATTTGTAACAAAAATGCGCACTATATTTTCTCTATACACAAATGAAACGATAAGCGTTGTGGACTTATCAACCGCAGACGTGACGAATTCAAAGTGCGGGGGGGGGGGGGGCGTCATCTGTGTAAGACAACAATAAAGAAGTGCATTTTCGGCTCGGCCGGGCTGCTGGAGAGGAGTCTCTCAGTCTGTGTCTTTTGGCCACGAGCACTCGATAGATAGCCCCCTGACGGACAGCGAGCAGCAACTCCTTGTGACAGTTCAAACAGACTGATTTTCCAAATGTACTGGAAACTCCAGTTATATTCCTCTCCTCTGTGCTGCCGTCTCGACATCCAAGAAGTCCTCCAACTGTACATTGTTTCTCTCGAGGCGAGCAGACCTCTGTTCATCTCCGATTGCAGTTTGTCTCCACTGGCAAATCTTTCCATTGATTTTTTGTTGTTTTTGTGCTCGAAATATGACTGAATGGGACGGATGGCTTTATGTTTGCTTTATCTTCTCTTAACAGCACTTGCAATATATGTTATCGTTTATCTATAGTTTTGTGGTTTGCTCATTCATTTAAAGAAGTCTCCTTACTTGCTACGCCACTCGCTCTCCGACGGAACACAAAACACGTTGATATTGAATCGTATCCTTGGTTCACAGAAAGGTACAATGCCAACATCTCTTCCTGGCTACTGAGCTGTTTACAAATCACGCTGAGATGACGGTGCCGTCGCTCCCCTTGAGAGAACTTCAATTCAGTTTATTTTGTATAGCCCAATATCACAAATTACTTTACAATCTGTACACATACATACGACATCCCTGTCCCAGGACCTCACATCGGATCAGGAAAAACTCCCCAAAAATAACCTTTGACAGGGAAAAAAGGGAAGAAACCTTCAGGAGAGCAACAGAGGAGGATCCCTCTACCCGGATGGACAGATGCAATAGATGTCATATGTACAGAATGAACAGCATTTACAAAGTTACATAAACACATTACATGAATATGACAATGTATGAATGGAACTCCAATCCATGAAACAGAAGGAGGTAGAGAGGAGGGGGGGGCGGGGCATCAGCAGGGCCAACGCGGGAGGCCGGCTCACCAGGCATCAGACACCTCCAGGTCCAATGGACCCTATGAGACGTGAAGTCACAACGACTCCGGGGAGGAAGCAGAGTTAATAAGGTGCAATGGAGAGATGTAAATTCATGCATAAGGAGAGAGAGAAGAGGAGATAGGTGCTCAGTGTATCCTAAAACATCCCCCAGCAGCCTATAAGCCTATAGCAGCATATCAAGGGGCTGGACCAGGGCAAACCTGATTCAGCCCTAACTATAAGCTCTATTAAAGAGGAAAGTCTTAAGTCTATTCTTGAATGAGGTGACTGTGTCTGAAAGTGGAAGCTGGTTCCATAAAAGAGGAGCTTGGTAACTGAACGCTTCAGAAAACGGCAACAAAAGACAAATCTTTCAGATCCGGAGTCCCTATTTGACTTGTACAGAAGGTCAGGATCTCTGAACGCTATAATAAAAAGTAAAAATGAAAGAATATTGAGCCAGCACCAATAGACCGAGGCGGCTTATTCAGAAAATCCGACTCAAAGCGACTGTCGTATTTTCAGAAGTGAACAAACTTCCCTCTCATCTCACAGTAATAATAAATGTTCACCTAGGGTATAAACTTGAGCAAGAAACTCCTACGACATTGAAACCATGGAGATGGAGATAGTGGTTTTGAAGAAAGAGGCCAGGTAAACCTCACTGATTTCCCACTGGGCGAGAAAGGATTTAAACTCCATGTGATTTCTATTTATTTTTTTTTACCCCCATTTGTTTTTAAGTGGAAGTGTCACACAAGCTGCTCCAAAGAATGCCTGCTTTAGAGTGGACCCTCTTACATGCCACCAATTGTCCTCCTCCTTTTGCTACGCTAAAAACACGAGATGGTGAAAAGACGAATAATCAAATCTGTCGGGGAAAGAAAGCTCCGTGTGTTTTGTCTCTGAAAAAAACCATCGACCCTGAACCATCCGAGTGGAGTAAACCTCGACTGCCTTGTCAAGAGCGTCCTTTCTTACGCTCGAAATGCAAAGTCCAATATTCACTTTCCATTATTACAAGGGTTCCTACTGCATTACGGGGCAAACTGTGGAGTAGGAATTATGACGAAAAATTGGACGTGAAATTGGAAAGTGAAAAGTGGAAAATCGCGAGGTCAACAACTTTTGAGTGAAGCGACCGCTGGATGAACAAAGCGTTTCAACGTCTCTCAGATTGACTTGGAAACGGTGCACAGTCAGCTTGAAAGGATTCTTTCAGCGGATGAAGGAGTTTTGGGGGAATGCAGTTGACCCCCGGGGGGGGGGGGGGGTGGTTACCTCTAGTAAACATTTCTAATAAATAATTGTTGTTTCCCTTTCCTGTGCTGCTGAGGAAGTAAACAGAACATTTGTAAACTAATGCAAATCGATCTAGAAATGTGTACAACGTCACCGAAGAGCAAATGGAAGTAATTTACTGAGCGGATCTTTGCTGCACGGTCACTTCCCACTTGGTGTTGGACAGGTGACGCCTGATAACAATTGAATCCTCTGCAACTGCTGTTGAGTGATATATATATATATATATATACATACACTTCTTTTTTTCCCCACAGCAGCCAAGCAGAGTGTGACAGATGGAAATGTAGGGGAAAAAGGGGGGGGGGGGGACAGCTTGCTGCCACACACTCACACATTCTCTTTCACACACACACACACACACACACACACACAGTGTGCTCGGTAGGAAGTCTTGAAACTGTCTGCTGCCAGCCCATGAAATAAGCTGCTCCCACACTGTTCCACCATGTGCTTTAATTTTGGGCTTCAGTGGTCAGAACTCTGTGACCGGGTTTCTCTCAGCTGAACTTCAGAGGTGCCGTTTCTCCCCCAAACTTCCTTTTCAAGTGTCTTGTTGAAAGTAAAAGAGACAAAAAATCCTTTTGATTCATAATCATAAAAAAGGGAAATTATTTAACTGCAATGTTGTTCAAACTTAGCGTTACACTGAGGTGTAGGTTTACCGCCTTGAATGTAATTCTGATGCCAACCCTGGAATTTTACCATCGCAATGGTTCCCTTGACAAAAAGCCAATGTGATTTTTACATTATCGCAGGAAAAACGTCACTTAACGAAACACTACTTTTATGATTTTTGGAGCATAATGGCAATAAGCGGAAGTAAAAAATTAAAAAAGCTAACGTGCATGAGCGTGGGTGTACACAACAAGGCTGTAAAGGCGGACTAGATGTTTTATTGAGCCACTTGCTTGTCTTTAAGACAAGTAAAGGATTGAAAATTCACAATATTTTATGTTCTATAACATACCTTTGTGTTAAACACAGATCTTCTTTCAGGCATCTAACCAAAAAAAGAGGAGGGAACCGAAAGTAGAAAAAAGCTGATTCATTTCAGGGTTTTGGGACTCATTCCTGCAGCACCATAGATAAAAATTCATGGTTCTTGAAAAAAACACTACCCTTTATGTCCACAGGGACCGCCAAAATCGACGCAAAATGTAAGTTCCTCGTAGTAGCTTTAAAGTCACGAGACACGAAACTATACAAGTTAGTTGTACTGAAGAGACGGCTTCCTGCATTTGGTGGTTGATCAGTTTTCAGTACATAAGCCAATAAATCTACCGCTTTAAGTATTTGCAGTATTTTTTTAAAGGGACAGTGTTAATTGTTTTCATACCCAAAGTTGTATTACATGAGCCCATAACAACCTAATGGCACGGGATGTGTATATACACAATGACACATATAACTGCATCCCCTTTTTTCTCATTCAATATATAGGCTATCCATTTTAGGATGATAAATAGTAAAAAAAAAAATCAATATATATGGTTTGCATTTTATTGGACCTCAAGATGTAATTGCAAATCATTTTCACTGCAAACTAAAAGCAGTAAAGTGCGAATGAACCTCATACCGGGCCATGGATCGGCTGCAGCTGGCAATGGATGGATTCTGGCTCTGCTGGAACTCCTCCCGGTCCTCTGCACTGGGCCCGGGGTCCTGTTTTGACGTGCGCCGTGCCTCCGCCTGCCAAGAATGTGTCATAAAAAAATATGCATGGTACGGGTGTCGCTTGTTTGCATACTGCATGTTGAATATGCGGCTGGGACACACACGGGGGGGATATCAAGCCTGATTTCACGAGCTGCTCAGCTGGCAACGCATTCCACAGTCGCTTGCTGACAACCTCATACACCGGCTCCATCTCAGGTCAGATTATAAACTGCAGCCATTACAGTAATATTTATCAGCAATCCAGCTAATGAAACCACCGGAGAGCTGCAAGCTTTTACTCGGCAAACAATTAGAGACACTTAATGTGAAGAGCGTGATACATAAAATGGCTATAGAAATCTTCAAAAATCACTGCTCATAACGACAATAGGCTGTGATAGTCCTGAACCCGGTGATTTGTCATAGTGAAAAGAAAACTTATTAATTCATATAGACTGTGAACCTCAGGGAAAGAGGGAGGGGGAAGTGATTAAAGCTACTTCAGTATGCTGGATTCAATTTAACCAGAGTAATAAACTGAAAATAAAACCTCTGCTGCAAAGGTGCTCTTTTTACTTTCAACTGTTCTCAAGCTCTTCATCCATTTTTTTTAATACATTTTTTTATAATGAGTTATCACTGGATAGGACTTGGACCTGGATCGTATTATTACCCTCCTTCGTTTTGATAAAAAAAAACTAATTATTGAGCTCATTCAAAATAAATAAAATACTTTTATTACTGTCCACTTTCAAAAATGTATCCTTGATTTTTTTTGATTTTTTTTTTTAGGAATCTGAATATTCTCATCATTCAGAAGAAAAGAGGGGAAACTAACGTTGCTGCATAACAGTTGAAACAGCTGCTGATCAAATTCACACATTATGGTTCTACTTCTATTTAAGTCTGCGTGACATCTGGGAATTAAATGGAGGCAGAGTAAAAAACAACCTAACCGGAGTGAAGCATTGACTTTATTTGTATATTGAGAGAGTTTTATATGCAGTTTTTTAAAAGCATTTCTATTGGCTCTCAACATGGTGGCTCACAGCATAACGGTGCTAACAGCGCAAATAACAGCAAGAGTGCTGACGGAGCTAACGGTGTTGTGAAGGGGGAACCTGAGGTCGGGCGCTACGCTTCCGTTAGCTAGCCAAGTGGGGCACGCTCACATGCACTGAAAGTTATAACCCGGGTCATGTGAACGAAGCACAGAAGAAGCTGTCACTCAAACGCAATTTCATTTTCTGCTCAGGTAGCCATTACTCCACAAATGTTTTTAATTGTTTGCTGCTATATTAATGCTCTAAAAATGTGATTGTATCTTTAGTGTCCCCACTTCAATAAACGGCTCAAATGTGTGGCCTTCTGTTTTCTTAACTCTGCACCAGGGCCCATCCATTCAAATGCGTGCGCCTTTTTATTTGAGTACTAAACAAAAAAACTGTATCATGCACAGTTTTGTGAGCGATACCAGAACAAGCTCTCACTATGTGACTAAATTGATTGCAGATTTTTCTGATGTACACAAAGTGGCCGGCCGCTGGTTTAAATGAAATTAGTCTTGCCCCCCCCCCTCCACTCTCAGTCGAGGGCCCATTAGTAAACCAGTGACAGACTCCATTCTGTTCCAGAAATATATAGCCCTTCACTGACCTTGTTTGATTACATTGCTGCTCACCATTTCTCTTGTGTGTGTGTGTGTGTGTCTCCAAGAGGGAACTCTCTTTAGTCAAGTTACTTGCCCAAGTATCTGCTCCCGGATTGATTTCTGGGTCACTTTTCTCATCATTAGCAACGACTGTGAGAGGATCCTCCTGAGAAAACCCCAAACAAATGGATGGGCTCTCTGCATGTTCTACCTAGAGTTTAAGAGGACAACAAAGGCGTCATTCTGTGCCCCATAATAGCACGACAATACAGTCGTGAGGAGCCGACAGTTTTATTAATCAATGTTGTACCCTCGTGACACCATTAAAAATACCCTCAGGGTTTGAGTGACCCTCTTGTATTGGAGGTTAATTGTGTGGAAGTGTGACTCGGATGTGAGCAACGAATACCAACATTTCAATGTGTGATTAATCACGGATTCAGCCGTTTAATCGGTTCGACGAATGAGAAATTAAATAACTTGAGAAACGGTGGATAATGTGTGTCTTTTATCTTCTTAAAATCTATAAATATAATTACACATGTTATATAAACTGATCTATACAGTTGAGGTGCATTCATCAAGCGTTTGTTTACACGCTGAGATACAAATCCATATTCTCTTGGGCCGCGTTCAAAATCGCATACTAACAAACTTAATCATACGTGACGTAAAAATGACTCGTGTGTTCACAATGCATAGCACGTGGATTTTGTGTTTGCGAAGAAATGCCGAATGTATACTAAACTTGCAAGAACTTCTGGGTATGAGACGTGACGCTTACTGCAGATGCTCAACTGCCCCACAATGCATTTCTTCAGGGTGCCTTGAGTCCAGCTGTCGGTCTGGTAAGATTGTTGATATGTCATTTAATTAAGTATCAATACATTTTAATGCGAGAAAGAAACCGTTCAGATTCCTAATATGTAGTCAAGTTATCATATTTAGAAATTTGCTGCAATGCTTCCGGAGATATGACGGATCCTCTGGCACAGGGTGCTAGCATACTTCAGCCTGAACAGTCTGCTGGTAAAATCCCACTTAAAGGATCAGTGTAGCATTTAGGGTTATCTATTGGCAGAATGTAAAATAGTAATAAGTATGTTTTCTTACCTGCAAGTATCTACTTATGGAGCAGGTCACTGGTTTTTACAGTAGCCCAGAAGGGACAAACCTAAGCTATAGATGAGAACATTCGCGTTTTCACATCACCCACCGCTGTTCTCCTACACACTTGGCACACGGGAGAAGTTTCAGTCGGTTGCAATCTGCAACCTCACCACTAGATGTCGCCATATCCCAGACTGCACCTTCAACTGTTTTAGAAGGCAGCATGCGGTACAACATGGAGTAAGTATGTGGTATGCAGTACGTTAATAGGAGTTTCTCAGGATCACACCAGCCAACGATGCAAATCGCGATGCCTGGGTCACAAAGTTTTATGATTGCATCTTGCACGGTTTCTATGCTACGCCGATAAAAAAGAAGTCTGTCCACAGAAGAAACACCTGGTGACTTACACACAGACTCGCAAGGTGAGAACTATACAAGCGTCGCAGCTGTTTAAAAGAACTGAGAATCTTAAAGGAGCAGTGTGTAGAATTCAGTGACATCTAGTGGCGAGATTGCATATTGCATCCAACTGAATCACCCTCTTTCCAAGTGTGTCTGGGGACTACGCCGGCCTTCAGGTAACGGGGGGGAAAAGAAACCAACGAAAGGCCCTCGCTAGAGCCAATGATTGGTTTTACCGTTCGGGGCGGTGCGTCACTTCGTGAAGACAGGCGGCTCATTCTGAGCGGAAGGAAGACATAATAGTAATGAATATTAGATTCCATTACTGCCAATAAATCCACCTCCCGAAATCCTACCCCGCTGTTCCTCTCAGCGTGAAGATGGCGTGAAGGCAGATACGTCCGCTAATCTTGACACTCCCTGAATGGTGAAGTAGTGGAAAAAAACAGGATAAAAGAGGAGACTGTGATATCGCTTTCCCCCTGCTCAGTCATCAGTGTCACATTTCACCAAGCAATAAAAAGGGATCCCCGGCAGTTCACTTGAGCCAGCACCTCGGCTCCCTGCGCTCATGGAGGATAACAAATGAGCAGCGTCAAACTGGCCATTTTGTCTTGAGTGGCGTGTTTGATTCATCCTGAGTGCACATCATTGTGCTCGGGGGTTGACGCTGAAAGACAGAAAGTCTGTTTGCGTTGCCCTTGGATGGAAGAGTTCGGGTTACAAATACTCAAACTGTGTTTCGATGTTACTTATCAAAGCTGACCTCAGTTCTACTGACTCTCATATGATGATGCGGGAAATATAGTCTCTAGCTTCCTCTCTTTACTTAAGATGGTTTTGAGAAAACAAACCGGAATCCACGGACCTTACAAAAAACGGTTCTCCCGGCTTTTATTAGCCCTTTTTAAAAAAAACATCACGATGCTGACAAGCCTCCACCTGGCTCTTGCTCTCACTGTTCAGCTAAACCGTCAGTGCTGATCTCTGACCAGCTACACAGCATTAAAATTATAATCATGGCAATAATTGTACACTTTAACCAATCTCCATGATTTTTTTAACGAACACTGACCCCGCCGAAGGCTTGTGAATATTTAAAGAAATAAAAAAACAACAGGCTATGCAAAAGCCAACGTGCACTCGTCTTTCAGACTAAATATTAAAACGTGAGCTTTAAAAAAAACATTTATCTAATCAACGTGAATAACTGAAGCAATATTGACCCTTGAATTCACACTCCCAAAGTAATGACCTACCTCGGCAAACAAACAGACAGATCCCAACGACAAACAGACACTGCCGTGTTTGCCCTGCAAGCTGAGCAGCTGTGATAATTTCCCCTCTTTCGGCGTGTTATCTAAACAGGTGACGGCATATGCACACATTGCAAGTTTGCAACTCCGGAGCGTGCGGCCCCGTATGATGATAGCAGATAGATGGATTATCTCCGCCGGTAGTGGAAAATGTTCTGCCTTTTTGTCCGCCCCCAATAAAGTCAGAGGTCGGCTGCAGTATGCTAATGTTGGCAATCCAAACTATTTAAAAGTTGGCATATTTATTCATAACGCTATCTTGAGTTTAACTGGTTTACTCCACCGCGGGATTGACGGCGATGGACGGACACGTTCTCAGAATAGCTGTAAATTCCATGTTCCAGACCGCCACTCGCAGCACATTGGATCAATCCTTTGGACGGGACCAGTGTTGGCGAGGGCGCCGAACAAAAAAATAAAAATAAATTCTGGTTCTTCAGGTGACCCTTGAACGTGGAACCAATGTTGGCTTCATCTGGCAACTCATTGCGTTGCCATTTTATGGCCCGGAACATGATACGGGACATCCCATACTGGGAATGGCACCTATTTGATTGGATCCACCACCTCTTTTTTGTTGTTGTCAATATCAAAATACATTTTGTGTAACAATCAATTTATCTTTGGTGTCATTCTTTTATTTCCCATTGAAGTTAAATAAAAATATTCTTGGATTATTTTGGATGCTTTTTTTTTTTTTTTTTTTTTTTTTAAATCGGCGTGATGCGGCCATTATAATTCCCATTGACGGCGTAAGGTGGTCCCGAATAGTTTGAAGCTATATTGTAATGTATAATATAGCTTAAAAATGTAATTCTCTCTGTGTGTTGGTGTTTAATTAATAAGCTTTCTCGTGACTCTGTTACTCAAACCGACCTTCCTGGATCGTAAATCCTCGCTGCGACAACGCTCATGTTAGTGTTTATCTCACTACTGTGGGGAGGTCTTAGTGGTCGAGTAACGCTGCAAAAAAAAAAAGTATGTTAAAATATATCTCATTAAGGGATAAAAGCGTAAAAAAAAGGCTAAAGTGCACTTTCCAGCAGTGGTTTCAGTTTAGTCCTCAAACATGAAAGACTCTGAGGGAGCTGGCAGGATCTCAGAGTCGAGAGCCATTAACGGTCTCTGTTTGAAGAGAGACGGCTACAGGGAAGCGAGTAAGCTTTTATTTGTTACTTTCTACTACTTTTATAAATCTTTCCCATAATCTAGAAAACGTTGCGCGGTGGGATGCGGAAAAAAAATGGATGCAAATCAAGTGGAAAGAACTTGTGGGGCAACTTTCATTGGAATAAATGGAGTTGTTAGAATAACATCCGTACTCCGTGTTCTCTTCAAACTCACTAAACCTTGCTTCGTTCATCATTTGGCAATAAAAAAAGTAGACAACAGTGAGAAGAATTTTTTTTTTTACTGAAACTAAATGTAACAGAAGAAGCTGCAATCACTGGAAGTGCAATTAGTAAGCTGGATGTCAGTCAACTGCCGTTGTGTGGAGATATGGCCCATTAAATGTGCACCAGGCACATCTTAGATATCACGCAATATGAATGCATATCATCCGTATGTATTGTGTTAATAACCTTTGCAACCTGATAAGATGTGTTGTCATTATTCAGGATTAATACACATTTGAGTAAGAACTTCCTATAGACCCTTTTACAGCGTGTTTATACATGTGTGTGTATGTATGTGTGTGTGTATATATATATATATTATTTATCATATATATATTATTTATCATATATATATGTGTGTATATATATGTATATATATGTGTGTATATTATATATATATATGAATGTGTGTATATATATATATATGTGTGTATATATGTGTGTGTGTGTATATATATATATATAAATGTGTGTGTATATATATATGTGTGTATATATGTGTGTGTGTATATATATGTGTATATATATGTGTATATATATACGTGTATATACATATATATATGTATATATATATTTGTATGTATATATATATGTATGTATATATATATGTGTATATATATATATGTGTATATGTATATATGTATATGTGTATATATATATGTATATATATGTGTATATATGTATGTATATATATATATATACACATATATATATATATATGTATATATATATGTATATATGTGTGTATATATATATGTGTGTATATATATGTATATATATATATGTGTGTGTGTATAAATATTAGGCCACTTGCAAATGTTTTGTCCCCGCTCACTAACAGCACACCGATCTGGAGAGCCAATTAGTTTGAGTTTGGAACCTCATGAATGACCCTCGCACAGCTCGACGAGCGACATCACCACTTGAAGGGCCCATGTATCTGCTGATGGGATGTGTGACGGTCATCTGTATGCATCTACTTCTTCAATAATACTTAAATCCAAAGCCATCAATCGTACCACTCGCTGCTCTCCCCATCTTTATTTCCTTCATCGCTGATAGGCTGATGACTGTCGGGCAGATTGTTTTCTGACCGTCTCATCCATCAAGCGCCTGATGACGCTGCCCGAGTTTGCACATTAAGGAATACACACACGCGCGGGGCGCTCGGGATAAAGTTAATGTGCGACATAATTCACAAGAAGCCGCTGTTATTTTGAGATTATTGCATTGACACATTGATGCATTTCCTAGATATGCGCGTATCACTTCAAATGTCACGCCGCCCCTGTTTGTGCAACGAGCCTGTCTGTTGAGGATATTTAAATTCACAGGTGTTTTTTATTTATATTTTTATATCCAACCGTAATAAAAAAATTTTTTTTTAAAACGTTCCATATTTTCCTCTCATGATTCATTGTGAGTGACATGTCGTTTTTTTGGGGGGTATAATTATCCATGTGGGTTATCACTGACTCCGCTGCGGATATTGAGCACCCCCGAGGCACAACAGGTGTTTAATTCAGCAAAAAAAAAGCTTTTTGATGGACTTGTTTCAGATCGACGGCTTCGTTTGTTTTTTTCATTATCTAAAAAGGAGTAGCTTCGTGTCAGCCAGAGGAGTGCACTCGGGTGGGGGGGTGGGGGGTGGGGGGGGGGGGGGGGGGGGGGGGGGGGGGGGGGTGGGGGGGGATATTGTAGATGGAGTGCGTTGACGACACTTGACATGTTCACTGAAGCAAAAGAACATGTCACGTAAACAAAATGCCCTTTTCTCCTCCTGTCAAATAATTTTTTTTCTTTTTTTGGACGTCACTTGAGTTCTCACGCAGAGGTATCCCAACTTGAACTCTTTTTTTCTTTCTTTTTAATATAACATTTAATTAATGGCTACAGGAATGGCGATGTCATTCTGTTTTTTTGTCTGTCGGTCAGTTCATGTTTGAAATATCATTTGACTTGTTTGGTTTTTTTTTGTGAAAAGATGAGACAACAATTAGATGGATTGCCGTTACATTTGGTCCACATATCCGAGGTGCCCAAAAGGAATAAAAAATCCTAATAATTGTTCTGACCTCCTGACTTTTCATCTAGCAACCACCAGCCGGTCAGAGTTCTCACATATCCAGTGAAATATCTCTACATGGATCATATTTTACATTTGTGGTTTTGACCCAAATGTCTCGACAATTGAATGGATGGATTGTCATGAAAAGGTGACACAAACATTCACGTTTCCTCCTCAGTATTAATTATAATAATGCTGGTGGTCCCTTGGTCCCGGGTCGCAATTTTTAAGTCGTTCTATAGTTTAGTTCATAAAGGGGCGTGGCTTCATGATTGACAGCTTCGGAGACGTGGATTAAAGTAATGCAGTCCGCAAGACCGACTGTAAAATAATTATCAAATAGATGCTAAAGGGTGAATTTAGCAAAGCCAAAAAAATGCCCAAGAGCAATAACTTTATTCCATTTTCCCACAGGGTTAGGGTTAGTTGTCCAGTAGAGCATGGATAACAGGACATAGTATTTATGGAATGCCGTTACAAGTGTCTCCTTCTACCCGGGTCTATTACAGTTTACCTTCTGACACTCATTTTCATTGAAGCCTTCTCACAAAAAAAAGTACTTTGTATTTAAAAGCCTGTGAACATCAGAGGGAGCAGCCATATGGCTCGGATCAAAACCTCCCCTCGAACTGAAGAGAAAACTCTGCTAATTAAACGCTTCCCGATTAATTCAGCCACTCTTAATTAGACGGGAGTTTATTCCACATCAATATTTCACCGCGTCAGCAGAAACTCCGCCTTGGCCACGAGATAATGGAGAATACAGCTTAATTTTTTTAACCCCCCCCCCCCCACCCCATCACACTATTACACACACACATGCAGTTAGTTATTTTCCCTGGTGACCGACTTTGAGGGATGAGGTAATGTAAAGGATGAGGAGTCAAAAGTTGATCGAGTATTTAAAGCCCGAGGAGCCTTCAAAATAAGATACACCTTACGAGTGACTGCCGACATGAAATTAAGAATATTTTGATGAATAATTCAAGTTATGAATGGTTTAAACATCCCGGGAAGATGATGCCCGGTGTGAAAAAGGTTATTTGCAGAAGCCGAGTATACACGAGTCGATAATGCATATTTTCCTAATTAAATCTTTCTGAGACTCGCTGGATGTGTTTGACAGAATCCCAACAGCTGTTATTCCTGAGTCGCCGGAGGCCCACAAAACTAAACCTTAATGAGTTTGGGCTTATTTCATTTAGGGGGAAAAAATCACTTTGTCGGGCGAAGCTGATCCCCGGATTTATTTAAAAGACTAAAAGAAAGGAGGAATTCACCGTGTGTGGCACTTCCTTCGACTTGTTTTAAAATGACCATGTACGCATGTATTCTGTTTACTTGTACGCAGTTATTCTGTTTACTTGTACGCATGTATTCTGTTTACTTGTACGCACGTGATCTCTGTTTACTTGTACGCATGTATTCTCTGTTTACTTGTACGCATGTATTCTGTTTACTTGTACGCATGTATTCTGTTTACTTGTACGCATGTATTCTGTTTACTTTTACGCATGTATTCTGTTTACTTGTATGCATGTATTTTGTTTACTTGTACGCATGTATTCTGTTTACTTTTATGCATGTATTCCGTTTACTTGGACGCATGTATTCTGTTTACTTGGATGCATGTATTCTGTTTACTTGTATGCATGTATTTTGTTTACTTGTACGCATGTATTCTGTTTACTTGTATGCATGTATTCCGTTTACTTGGACGCATGTATTCTGTTTACTTGGACGCATGTATTCTGTTTACTTGGACGCATGTATTCTCTGTTTACTTGTACGCATGTATTCTGTTTACTTGTACGCATGTATTCTGTTTACTTGTACGCATGTATTCTGTTTACTTGTACGCATGTATTTTATGTATTCTCTGTTTACTTGTATGCATGTATTCTCTGTTTACTTGTACGCATGTATTCTCTGTTTACTTGTATGCATGTATTCTGTTTACTTGTACGCATGTATTCTCTGTTTACTTGTACGCATGTATTCTCTGTTTACTTGTACGCATGTATTCTGTTTACTTGTACGCATGTATTCTGTTTACTTGTACGCACGTATTCTCTGTTTACTTGTACGCATGTATTCTCTGTTTACTTGTATGCACGTATCCTCTGTGTACTTGTACGCATGTATTCTGTTTACTTGTACGCATGTATTCTGTTTACTTGTACGCATGTATTGTGTTTACTTGGATGCATGTATTCTGTTTACTTGTACGCACGTAATCTCTGTTTACTTGTACCCATGTATTCTCTGTTTACTTGTACGCATGTATTCTGTTTACTTGGATGCATGTATTCTGTTTACTTGTACGCACGTAATCTCTGTTTACTTGTACGCATATATTCTCTGTTTACTTGTACGCATGTATTCTGTTTACTTGTACGCATGTATTCTGTTTACTTGGATGCATGTATTCTGTTTACTTGTACGCATGTATTCTGTTTACTTTTACGCATGTATTCTGTTTACTTGTATGCATGTATTTTGTTTACTTGTACGCATGTATTCTGTTTACTTTTATGCATGTATTCCGTTTACTTGGACGCATGTATTCTGTTTACTTGGACGCATGTATTCTCTGTTTACTTGGACGCATGTATTCTCTGTTTACTTGTACGCATGTATTCTGTTTACTTGTACGCATGTATTCTGTTTACTTGTACGCATGTATTCTGTTTACTTGTACGCATGTATTCTCTGTTTACTTGTACGCATGTATTTTATGTATTCTCTGTTTACTTGTACGCACGTATTCTCTGTTTACTTGTACGCATGTATTCTCTGTTTACTTGTACGCATGTATTCTGTTTACTTGTACGCATGTATTCTGTTTACTTGTACGCATGTATTCTCTGTTTACTTGTACGCATGTATTCTCTGTTTACTTGTACGCATGTATTCTGTTTACTTGTACGCATGTATTCTCTGTTTACTTGTATTCATTTATTCTGTTTACTTGTATTCATTTATTCTGTTTACTTGTACGCATGTATTCTGTTTACTTGTACGCATGTATTCTGTTTACTTGGATGCATGTATTCTGTTTACTTGTACGCATGTATTCTGT
This sequence comes from Cyclopterus lumpus, assembly GCF_009769545.1. Taxonomy (NCBI): domain Eukaryota; kingdom Metazoa; phylum Chordata; class Actinopteri; order Perciformes; family Cyclopteridae; genus Cyclopterus; species Cyclopterus lumpus. The sequence continues at coordinate 26,543,693 of NC_046968.1, forward strand.
TTACTTGTACGCACGTATTCTGTTTACTTGGATGCATGTATTCTGTTTACCTGTACGCATGTATTCTGTTTACTTGTACGCATGTATTCTGTTTACTTGTACGCATGTATTCTGTTTACTTGTACGCATGTATTCTGTTTACTTGTACGCATGTATTCTGTTTACTTGTACGCATGTATTCTGTTTACTTGTACGCACGTATTCTCTGTTTACTTGTGTTTAAATATCATTCAACCACAGGCAATCTTTGATTGATCTGCTTTTTGGTTTTAGTTTTTTTTATTTATTTCTTACAGTTGTTTACACAGATGTACTTGTCTCATTTTGTTTCCCTACTTTGTGACCCAACAGGGGATTCATATTATTCAGCATTTCACCTGAATGAGATGAAACATCTTCCCAAACAGCCCAATAAAAACCCTCCTCCGTCTTGTCAATTGCATAAATAATTGCAGGTTTAAAGTGTGTCTGTGCGCTAGTTCTTGACAGCGACTTTAAAGCAGGGGTGTGTTCAGTGACCTCTGTCTGTGTGATAACTTTATTGGTGAATAAAACTTGTATTTTATTTGCTCCTTTTTTTTACGGGCTGCACAACCAGAAAGGAGGAGGCTGAAGGCAGGAAAATCTACAAAAACAGAAGTTTGGTAATGAGGAAAAACATCTTTATTTTATTCCGTATTCTTTGTTTGTTTCTGTTTTGACGTTTGATACTTTGAAATGTTCCCGTTGTTTCCTCTGGTACATTTCAAGAGATGGTTTTGTTGTTTTGATGCCTTGTCAACGACGAAAGGTAATTGGGGCCGGTTGTCAAAATGTGTTTTTACAGTTTTGTGTATGCCTGTACATATATTCATTTTGAAGTGGATGTTTGTATAGTCCTGGACGCTCCAACAAACCTCCTAAATATGAAACTCCAGACGAGACTGAAAGCCGTTGAAGATGCCCTTCAGTTGCTAAAAACGACAAAACAATAGAATAATATAATTAAACTTAAGTAATTCTGTTAACAAACAATGAGATAATAAATAAAGTGGTGCTTTAATTTATGTTGTTGCACACTGCTATAAACATTGCATATATAGGTGGACACACTTTGTAAATGGTTAATTATTAGCCTGTAAACTGTTAAAAACAATATTTGGATGACTAATATAAAGTTGCTGGTGATTATTGTACTTGCAACATTGTTAATAAATACTTTGTAAAGCATATTTAAACACCATTTAAAACCATAGTTGACACTTTGTTAAACGGTTAGTAAAAACTTTGTAACGCATGTATGAACATATTTTAAATAATACTTATCACTTTGTTAAACATCTAAAATCATTTAACGTAACATTTAAATCTATTAACGTTTATATTATTTAGTAATACTTTGTTAATAATCTGTTCGTGGTCCATCTAACTAGTAGTGATTATAGATGTTTAACAAATAATTTGGTCATCATCAACAAATAATTCATATAAGCTTATACAGTGTTAGTGTGTGTAACAATACACGGTTAAGATAGCATCAGTTATAGCACTAATAGTAATTAGTAAACATGATCACTTCCATAACAGTCAAATAAGTATTAACTGAAGTTTAATCTAAATCTATAAAATGAGTGTTTCCATTCTATTATTTAGGTGCACGTGACGTGCCAGGGAGGAGCTGGTTTAACTTAACTCAGAATATGAGTAAGCAGACCAGTTGCATTACATAATTCTACATCTTTTTTTTTTTTCAATTTCCACTTTAAAAGCACTCCAGCGATATGGCAAATATACAACATGGAAATGCAAATATACTTACCTGTGGAAATTATATGTTTGGGGCTTTTATTGTGAAATGTAACAATCGAAAGAGTGGATCTGTTAAGATTAAAAAGTGGTAATAAAGTTTGCTCTCCGAGTTGTTGTTGTTACACTGACGTAAATATAAATTAACCCGTGTGAATGTATTAATGACAAAAACAACAGTAAAAAAAAATAAAAAATACATTGACGTACGAATTAATCTCAAGAAAATAAAATGTCCCCCCGTTGTTCGATGGCCTTAAGACTGAAGTCGTAAATGTTTTTAAATAAATTAACGTCCGCATATTGATGAGGGATTCATAGTCTACATAAAATCTACATATTTCCAGTCCAGGAAGATAACGGTTGTCTTCTTCTTTCTTCTATAAATACACTATTGTAAATCATCACGTCGTGTTGCAGCACGATTGCCAAATAAATGACTTTAATAATTAAATCGGCAAAAGGCAAAAACGGGACATTCCCTCATTCTTTGGTAATTGCTGTCATTCCCCCCTCCAGTTAATTTTAGCATAATGTCACAATCCCCCTGAGTTGATTTGAGGGTTTTATTCAGATCACCTGTTGCGCAGCCGGCTGCTAATTAAGAATTGAGAGCAGCTGGGCGGCCTCCCCCCCTCTCGGCCAATCAGGTTGTGACGACGCCCCTTTCTTTAGGGAGCGAGAGAGAGAGAGAGAGGCGGGACAATTGAAAAAAGACCGAGAAAGTAGATCCCTCCGCGTCGGTGCTGAGGCCGCTAGGGTCTTGTAGCTAAGTCATGTCAAAATGCTGTTTTTTTAGTCTTTATTCTTCTGATCTTCTGCTACATCATGAACCACCCAGACCTCTCAGGTCTGCTTTCTGTCCTAAAAGTCTTCATGTTCATATGTCAAATATCTGGCAGCCGGCAACTCGCACTTCAATTGAATTGCGACTGAACATTTTTTGTTTGCCTGCTAGCCTTTTTTTTGTTTTTTTTATTAAATCACTAAGTCACTTTTATTCTCGTCTCATTCTATTTTAGCGTGTTTTGTTCTCCATTTCCCTTTTTTTTCGGTCTCTTAATTAATAATTTCCTCTTTCTTTTTTTTTACAATATTTCTTTTGACACTTTTTTTGTTCTTTTTGGCTTTTTAAATGTTTAATCTTTTGAATTGCGCTCAATAATAATAATAATAATAATAACAATACTTCCGTGTGGATTTCCCATGTTTGATCACTTTCCTCCCATCACATCCAGTCCGTTGTTGTCCGTGTCACGTCGTTTTCCTTTTTGACTTATTGTATTATTTACGCTATCGTTGACCGACTCGCGGATGAAAAGGAGGACGTGAGCGAGCGGGACGTATGGAAAAGCCTTGACTGAACAAAATGGCAGCGCCAACGCTCACCGGAGGATGAGTCATCGCACTCGTCTCTCGCTCCCTGATGACGGGGGCTCGGTAGGCTGCCGGTGAACAAAGCCAACATGTCGGGTCTCGCAGTGACGAATGGTACATCTACACACACACACACACACACACACACACTCTGCAGCTGTATTTCCTGTTGCAGAGCTGAGAGGACGATGACCGGCTGAATACTTGGATGGATTCTTAATGGCTCCGCGGTGCTATTTAATTCTGACAGCTCATTCATGTTTTATGGCCTTTTTGGTTCTTTTTCGGAGGATGTCCTCCTCTCTTGGCTCTAAAAGTCTCACGAGGACGGGATGGTTTATGTGCATGACGGCCAACGAAGCGGCCCCTCAATTAAATGCCTTTGACTTCAGTGGGAGGGGCTTGAGACGCTCTGAAAAGACCAAATCGCTGTGAGGAGATGCCATGGCCAACTCCATAAGCACTTAAACTCCAACGTGCATGAGAGAATTGTCACTTGAGATGATCCATAATGAATATGTTGATGCGTTGTGAGAAAACGACACTGGACGCGTTGACATTCAGTCAGTGTCGCAGGAACACAAATTAATAGTTTTCATTCTTTTATCCCGTTCATCCATCTTGGAACGAGTTGATCCGATTGATCATCTTCTAAACGTGTCCCCCGGTGCTGCAGACTACGCATATCGTACTCAATGTGATTGATTATTAGCGTTCAACATTCCCCTTTTTTGTGTAAATAAACAGCAGGATGAGCGTCTTTTCGGACGCACTGAACTGTAATCAACTCGTAAAGCCCACCTGGGGGCCTCCATGGCGGTTGGAGACGCGTAACATTTATTTATATATATTATTATTTAATATATATATATAAATAATATTTAATATATATATATATATTTTATTTATATATATATATTAAATATATATATATATATTAAATGATATATAAAATGATTAAATTATATATATATATATATATATATGTATGTATATATATATGTATATATATATATATATATACATATACATATATATATATATACATATATATATATATATGTATATATATACATACATATATATGTATATATATACATACATATATATATGTATATATATATGTATATATATACATACATATATATATATGTATGTATATATATATATATATATATATATTACACCTGACGTTACATAGATCGTCTGTTGTCGGCACTGTGGCATTGCATTGTGGGATATTCATGCAGGCAGTATTACCTGTTTTCATACTGCTACGAATGCTCCGAAAAAGATAAAGACAACAAATTTCGACAAAAAACGGAGCCACATTTGTGGGAGCTTCTGGCATGACTGCCGCTGTCATCGCATTTTATTTAATTTTTTTTTAATGATTTCTAACGGGGTCAGCGTGTTTTTATAGGTCCATCAATCTTTTTTCTTTAACTCACCCGTTGTAGGACCTCCTGCTCCGTTCTTTTCCCTCGACAGCGGGGGGGGGGGGGGGGGGGAAGAAAGGGCTTGTTACAACCACATGGAGATCAAAGTCGTAAAAAGAGAAGGGAAACCAACTCCGGCCCACGAGGGAGGATTCTGCGTGTTTTGAACTGGAGCTGCCCTGTGGACTGTACTCGGCCTCATATCCATTCACCCCACTTTCTGGATGATTCATAGACCAGCGCACCAACCGACATCGGGGGTTAGCCGCGCAGCGCTACTGCAGCCGCGGTCGCAACGGCCTCATTTAATGATAGCGGTGTCATTAATAATAAAAAACCCAGTGGTTCTAGTAAAAAAAAATTTTAAAAAAAGGAGCTCTGTTGTCTTTTGGTCTGGGGAACAAAAAAAAAAGCTTCTTTTCTTGACTTCACTGGACCCGATAAATAATGAATCCGCCGGTTGTAGTTTTTTTTTTCCAGTTCTAGAGAGATGATCTGTTTAAAAGGTCAACATTACTGCTGATGATTGGATGCCCTTTTTCCTCTCCTTTTTTCCTACTGATGGTGATGCATGTTATCTAATTTGGTGATGGTGGGAACAAGTGTGCTTCATTGTGGTTATTATTTTTGGAGGTGACCATTTTTGGGATGGGAGGGGGGGGACAGCGGGCGCATCCCGAGTCTTTTAATTTCGAACACGTTTCATTCGCTTGCGTTCGTTTCCTCGCGTCTTAGCTCCTCCCACCGGGGGGATGCATAGAGAGACTTAAGGGAACCATGCGAGGACAGAGGAAACGAGGAAACGAGAAGTCCTTTCCTCTGTAGCGTCACGTGAAGCGACGTCCGTTTCCTACGATGGCTTTAAGAGTTTGTGTCAACGCGTATATGAACTGTACTAATATTAATAAAAGGCAGAGCAGCAGTGTTCTGTTTCTACTGGCAGATTGCGTCTTATTTACTCCTTGTTTGCGTCTATTTATAGATATTCTGAGAGTAAACATAACGGATCATAAAAATGGCCAATCTTTCTAATAAATGAAGATTGCGGTCCTTTTTTTTGTTGTTGCTCAGACCTATAAATGAACATATATTTAAACCAGATGGTGGATCAGAACACGTGTAGAATGTAAAACATGAAACGTGACAGTGATACAGAATGAAGGATTAAGGAAATTACAAATAAAAGACTCTTAGCGACCTGTCAATCACAAGGTAGCAACACCCAAAAGCATAACCTGCTTTATGGTCTATTTGACTCTAAATGGGACCATCATTTACTAAATGGGACCATCATTTATGTATTGAGGAAAGACTTCTCGCAATTGAGACCATAAACTCGTGTTTACTGAGGGAATAAATCAAGTGAGAAGTGAGGTCATTTTCTCAGACTTCTTTTTTGCAACCGGGAGAGTCGCCCCCTGCTGGCCATTAGAGGTAATGCACGTTCACGACACTTAAAGCATTGGCATCACTTTTCACAACTGGGAGGATGAAGGGAGGATGAAGGGTGTGATACAGAGTACAGATTTGAGAGCCCCGTGACGCAAATTTGTGATTATTAGGCTGTCGGACTAAAACGGACGTGATTTGACATTGACGTTATTATTATTATTCCTGTGAAGAGAGCAAAATGCGTTCGAGGATAGTTTTTTTTGGGGGGGGGGGGGGGGGGTATTTGTCATTTGCATTTTATCAAGCGGCCATCATCGCGGACGTTTGTCGAAAAATGAGACGTTCACATGAATGGAAGGTTAGAGAAAAAAAGAAAGGCGTGTAAATTACACCCTTGATGCTGACGTGGAGTCACTGGCGGTGCTTATTTGTGTCATCCAGCAGTTTGAGTTAGCTGACTGATGTACATGGTACGTTTTGAAAAAATGAATTGGTTTGATATTTCATAAAAGTAGGCTTTTCTTTTTGTGATGGCGATATGCAACTTTTCATTTAATATCTCTTTTGTCACAGGACAGAGATTTAAAGAATAACACATCGACCGCTTCCTGTAGTTTAAAGGTGCCATCAGCAGAATATGTGAAATACATGGATGGGATGCTGAGGAAGTCCAACTCAACGACATTGTAATGTGTATGAATCCATACCATGAACAACTTCTCCCCTCACTCAAATTCAAAGTCACATGGCTTAAGTTTTAGCACGTGAAGGCAGTTCTGTCTTTTTGATAGCTGTGTATCCAGTAGTCTTTATTCATATATTATAATATCCCTGATGCAGAAAGCCTCTGACTTTTTTTTTTTGTGCTTTCTGATAAAGTGCGGAACATCTCCCCAGCTCACAGGGGGGGGGGGGGGTCAGAAGGTCAGACCTCCTAGCGAGGAGCACACTTGGCATCCCCCCCCTTTCCAAAAAGGAGCACAACGAGGGGGTCAGACACCCCGTGATGGATGGATGCAGAGTCCAAACTGCACAAACGCTGCCTCTGTGTCCTCGGAGGAGGAGGATGGAGTTTTACATCCTCGCCGAGGGCTCAGACGAGTCCGTGGGCATCGCTTACCAACAAGCCAAGAGGCATATCGGGTACTGTAGCGTGCAGCAATTGCCATAGCAACGGAGCTAAGACGCGAGGTCTGAACAGGACATTAAAGTGCAAGTTAAACTGCTTGTACAACAATTGTGCAAAGACATATGTAAGCAAAAAAAAAAAAAAAAAAAAAACGAATTAAAAAGACGTGACACGGATAATAACTAAAACCCGACGGGTGGAGTTGGTTCTGGAGCGTCATAAATGTGGTCGTCCTCGAGGATCACTGGCCTTCACTGGTTCTTTTGATTGCATGTCACGTGCCTGTCTCTCTTCACTGTAATTACAGTAGTCGTTGAACAGATCCACTTAATGACGTAGTTTTGGGTTTAAGGTGGTTGGAGGTGATGAAGGTGAAAAGTGAGAAAAGATTGGAGTTTGGATTACAACACCTTATGTGTCATACAGGTAACTGTTGTTGTTGTTGTGTGTTTTGATGGGTTCATTTGCTTGTAGAAAAAAACAAACATTATTTCCCACTATGTATCGTTTAATTCCCGATAACAAAAAAACAAAAGAACGTTGTCGTCATCGTCACCATGCAACCACAATATGTCACTGTGTCATTGCAGGAGTTGGGTGTTCGTTATCCTGCAGCCGGCCATATAATCAACACTGATGATCTGCTGCTGCCCCCTACTGGCGAGAGGCTTTAGTGCGCTCGTTATGTGTCGGTGAACAATGTGAGAGAGAAAAAAAAAGAAAAGCATCATTTGTAAATTCAGTTAAATTGCTCTGTCGTTGAGAAGGAGGCCCTTGCCTTGATCTGGGGCCCCTGCAGCATGTTGCAGTCTATGTGGGGTCTGGGGTTGTCGCCAGTGGTGGTCTACACAGACCACAACCCGTAGGCCTTTCTGCGTACCCCTAACCGGAGGTTGAATAGGTGGTCTCACCATCTGGACACCCGGCACATTAGAGGCCGCGATAACGAGCTCCAACCGGGTAGTTCAGATGGAAATATTTCTTGCCTGTTGTTTTCCCTTTTTGAAAGTTGCTCCATGTGAGCTGGGAGGTCGCTTAAGATTTATTGTTGTTCTCTCTCTCTCCGTCCTGAGAACCCGTTTGGCTGGTTGTAGAAGAGCATGTTTTGAACCGACACGATACAACATACCACACACACACACACACACACACACACACACACACACACACACTTTCCCAATATGCACTCACCTTCACCACTCCACGCGCCACTGTTTCTGTTCTGGAAATGGGATGTTTTGCCGGTGCCCTTTTTTCTTTCTTTTTTTTTTGCACACGGCTTCACAGTTTGCGTCAAAGTTCAGTCTTGGGTCAATAAGTGTCCCAAGAAATGTGTAAGATTGCACACATTCCACCGTGTGACCCTTAATGGATACGATTTCATGTGTGTGGGCATGTTTTCTAAAATCAATGATCACGTGGATACGTTTAATTGAAGATAGGACTCCTCACACCACTTCACAAAGTCGTGGACGACCGGACCGCTGCTGGTCTCGTCGCCCTGGAGCCGACTAACAGAACCATCTGCATACTTTAAAAAAAGGGACCTATTTTCATACCTGCTCTGACGCACATTTGTGTAGAAGATGAACAACACACACGAAAGCACACGTCATTGTGGGGAGCAAACTTGTTCACGACAGCATTCCATTTATTCCTCACGCTTTGTGTCCGATTGGTTAACAAGTCACGAATCCAACGCACAGGATTGTGACTCGAGTCAAATTGTTCTAAGAGCCGACTGGTTTAAAAAAAAAAAAAAATGGGGTTGAAAAGCAGAGGAGAAATCTACAAATAGAAGTCTGACATGAGAAGTGTTTAAAAAGTAAATGAAACAAAGTGACTGTGGCATCTTCTACTCCTCTGTGTGGCCTATAAGCAAACTGAATAAGTTGTTCTTAAAATGTCTGACCTTACCAGTTTTTCCAAAGTTTTCATTAAAACCGGTCAAAAATCATTTAGACTTTGTCTAACTGAGCCATGTCTCAGTGAAGGCCGTGATGCAGCACTCTGAAGTCCTTAAGGAAACAAACATTTGCCTGGAGCTCTGATAGATAGATAGATAGATAGATAGACTTTATAGAATCTGATATCTTGAAATAAAAAGGCTTGACATGCTGTTGTGTGTATATACACACACACTATGGAAATATCCCTCCATTGTCTGTTGCATGCACTGCCCTCTGAAATGAAGCATACCAGGAAATGATGCATCACCTGTGCGGCTGCTTAGTGGGCGGGGTAGTGCAAACATAAATCACCAGGACACACGTCCTGATAAGACGTGTTTTTCTGTGCAGGACTGATCAAATCAAAGAGCAATCTGCAACGACTTAAGGTATGAACAAGTATCGTATCACGAACAAGATGCAAATAATGTGGTTTTGGCCGGTGATATTAAAACCGAACAATTGATTAGATACTAGATGGAAAAAAAAAAATTAAATGCAGGCTGAAAAACATCCGATGAGAACTCATAAATTAGTTAAGAGTTAAGCGTCGAATATATTTCTTCAAGGACAGCATCACTTTAAATGTTTTAAAAAACCAGTTGGCTTAAACAAGGAAGTAGTCACGCTCCAGAGAGATTCCGGCTGGAGCGTCTTACCTTCAAGATAAAAGTGAGGAATTTAAAAACGTTTGTTGTATTTGATGTCAACAACACCCACATAAAAGAAACTATGTGGGTGCAATGATGACATTTTATTAAAATGTGTCCTTTTTAAATACAGGGTCTCAAAATACGAAATCATGGCTGATATTAACATTTTTTTCTTTCTTTGTGTCCACATATTAGTGATGGCATGTAAAAGCAGAAGTTTCGATTAATTATTGGTGAAATAACTTTGCATTTGAACTCGTCGTTTTGTTTTTTTATATCGCTAAATTGCATATTTAAACTGCGGAACTACTTTTGCGCACCTTCGGTTGCAGTCGAGCTTAGATTTGTACCGACGTGCTTTTATTTTGAAGAAGAAAAAAAAGTTATACCGGAAGTAGTCTATTGACTCTTGCTGTTGGCGGAAGTCGGTCGTTAAGTTTTGTATCGCGTAGCTAGCAGTTAGCTACACGGTAGCTCGCGTCAAATGCAGCGGTTTTATTTGTACTTTCTTCTTCTTTCTCCGTCGCCATGAACAGGGCGCAGCTGAAGCGGTCCGGCATCTTGAGGATGGCGCTCGCCGGCTCGGAGTCGACGGACCCGGACGGTCCCCACGGAGACACCTTCGTCCTGCGGGCTGTCAAAATAGGAGCCGTGGTCGCGGCGTACTGGTTCGTCTCCATCACGATGGTGTTCCTCAACAACTACCTGCTGGACAACCGGGACCTGGACGCGCCGCTGCTCATCACCTTCTACCAGTGCCTGGTGACGGTGGCGCTGTGCTGGCTCATGCAGCTACTGTCGCGGCTGTGCCCGGGGCTCATCGACTTCCCCGCGGTCCGGTTCGACCCCAAGACGTCCCGGGAGGTGCTGCCGCTGTCCGTCGTGTTCATCGCCATGATCACCTTCAACAACCTGTGCCTGAAGCACGTGGGCGTGGCCTTCTACACGGTGGGCCGGTCGCTTAGCACCGTGTTCAACGTGCTGCTGTCCTACGTCATCCTGAAGCAAACCACTTCGCTGCAAGCCATCGTGTGCTGCGGGATCATACTGGGTACGGTGGCCTTCCGTGAACCCGGAAGTGGACTGCGACACAGTATTTTATTCTTGTTTTTAGATGAAATGGGTCAAAGGCTCAAATTTGAAATGCTATCAGAAATAATTAAACACCTCCCTTTCCAAACAGAGGCGTGGCCAAATAAAAATAAATAAAGACTTGACACCAATGACACGTGACTTCACTTGGACTTGAGCCTTTTTGGACTTTAAGGAAAACCAAATTGCTACGTATGCTATTTAAAAAAATATTAATTAATTAATGTCCCTCCTATTTTTTGACTAGATTAACAATATTCCCATGCCCAGCAAAGTCGCTGGATCCACTTGACATTACGCTACTGAGCGTCAGATGGAATAAATTAAATGGATAAAGACCAAAGGTAATTTCGTACACGCTCAAAAAAGTAGTTGCTGGCAAATTGTTGTCAGCAAATACAGACAGGGATGCAAATGGCATTACATTTGGTCAAGAACACATTATGACTTGTTTACGACTCAAAACTCTTGGACTTGGGACTTGACTCGGGACTTGCCTGTAATGACTCAGGGACTTGACTTGCAAAACAGTGCCTTGGTCCCGGCTCATTAATCGGGTTCTTAAACGACCTTCCCTCTTCCTGGAAGGCTTAAACAATATTTAACATATGTTTTAGCATTATTGAGCTATTTTGTCCTCGTCATGATCAAATAGAAAAAAGACCCCCCCAAACTTTTGCAACATAGTGCATCTTTTGTCTAAACCAGAGGTTCCGGTATCAATAAATAGAGAATAATCTTCGCAGCCCTATTTTTGTGATCTCACAGTCCTGCATGTGTCCGTGCTTCTCAGGTGGATTCTGGCTCGGCGTGGACCAGGAAGGCTTGACGGGGTCCCTCTCCTGGACGGGCGTCTTCTTCGGCGTGTTGGCCAGCGCCTGCGTCTCTCTGAACGCCATCTTCACCAAGAAGGTGATGCCGGCGGTGGACGGAAACATCTGGAAGCTGTCCTACTACAACAACATCAACGCCTGCGTCCTCTTCCTGCCGCTCATCATCATCTCCGGAGACCTGGGCCGCCTGGCCGCCTTCACCCACCTCGGCAACCTCAGGTTCTGGGGCATGATGACGCTGGGCGGCGTGTTCGGCTTCGCCATCGGCTACGTCACGGGCCTGCAGATCAAGTTCACCAGCCCGCTGACGCACAACGTCTCGGGGACGGCGAAGGCCTGCGCGCAGACCGTCATCGCGGTGGTGTACAACTCCTCCAGCAAGAGCCTGCTGTGGTGGACGAGCAACATGATGGTGCTCGGCGGCTCGTCGGCCTACACCTGGGTCAAAAGTCTGGAAATGAAGAAGTCCCCCCACAGAGACGCTCCTCCGGACCCCGCCAAGGAGAAACTGCTGGAGGCGGAGAAAGACGGCGTAGGAGTGTAACTTAAACATTTTTTAAACTTAGCAACTTTTATCTGTGTGGTGAGAAAATGTGAAATAATGCAACACGTGGCTGATCGGGGATTTGAAGTGACGCACACATGGAATAGATTTTAATAGTCTTGTGGTTTTTTTTATACAGTTTTATTTGAGGCCTGATGGAATTTGTATATATAAATATATATATATTTTTATTTTAAACTATTCACATGCGTTTAGGGCCTGTTTTTTTTTTTTTTTTTTTTTTAAATACAATCGCTTTGATTGAACAATTGAATAATGTGTCTTATATGGTCCAAAGTGTTTTTATTCATAGGGAGGGTATATTTACTCATATTGGGGTTATTGGAGTCGTATAGCGACAAAAAGTGACTTTTAAATTCTGATTCCACAGATTGTATTTTGTGGGCTTTGTGAAACATACACGTGTATGTTCCTTTAAGGATCGCGTGGTGGCCTCTGGCATACGGAAGGATCTGTAGTATCATGTGTGGTAACGTAACCTAGGTAACCTGACCTTGGTAATCAAAACATTGTGTATGTTCCTTTAAGGATCGCGTGGTGGCCTCTGGCATACGGAAGGATCTGTAGTATCATGTGTGGTAACGTAACCTAGGTAACCTGACCTCGGTAATCAAAACCTCGTGTCAGTGGGACTTGCGTACAACAGGCCCCCTTTTTGTTTGTTTTTTTTATCCATAAAGTAAACGCTACATTTGCTCCAGCGCAATTTTTTTTCTATATTGTCAGCCCAGACGATGCTGTCGAGTGTATGGAAACATATTTGCATTTCAAGCGTGCCGTCGGTGTCTTTATTATGTTGTGGAAGTCTTAGTTTGCACTGGAGGGGAGGAAGGGGGGGGGGCTCATTTTACACAAAGCATTAAAGCTGCTGCACAATTCAACGGTTTTAAAAAAAAGTTTTCTCATTCACAGTTGTGGATTCTGGGTTAAACGATTAAAATATTCATAAAAATTTTATTGTTTTAAATATTTGTTTTGTGTGTAATATCTTTTTGTATTTGTAATCAAATTAGCTTTTTTTTTACGAGTGTGATAATTAAGATAACCCTTAAATCCTCATTTAAGGGTTAAATAACAGAAAACAAATTTTAAAAGATGTCAAATTGAACGATGAATGTAATGTTTTGAATTTCGATCGTTTAGTTTAATTGCATTCTTTATTTTTGGACATGATATTAAAGTATGTCCCATCTGGTATTTGTTAAACCGAGCATGTACGTTCGTGTCTCACCGTGACAAAAAAAAAACATTTTCTCCACTGATTATTTATTTTTTTGTTTTTGGACAAAAGATGATGCAACAGCAGCCACATTTCAACATAATCTACTTCAGATGATGTATGGCTTTTTTGAGGTAAAAACCCACCAAAATGTAGATTTGCAATCAACATTTTTATTAAATAATTTAAATAAGTCGTGCTTTTTAATACAATAGCTTAATATCTATCTATCCCCGTAACTCACGCTGCTTCTGGGGGCCTCATTTAGGATGAGACCCTCTCAGGGTGGGTTTGCTCGGTTTTTGTCGACGCTGGATGGAGGTGAGGAAGGTTAGTGGAATATTTATCTGAGCAACCGAGTGGCTAAAAATAGCCGACGGAGCACCGTGGGCAATTTACTTGTAGCAACAAAAGAAAATAAATATAAAATATAAAAAAAATACCCGCTGGTCTCTGATGTCAAGAACTCATTTCAGCCTCGTGGCTCCAGTGTCATAATGTGGAACGCATAATCCCCCCTTCCCCCCCTCCATCACTCATCTTCCTCTCATGTCTGGTCGGGTTCAACGCGACAACCGACGTGGCCAAAAATCTTTCGCGGTGATTGACGGTTCAAAGGCAATAAGTATGATGAGGAATCTCGTCGAACACTTAATTGCCACCGGTGCATTTCCAGTTCAAAATCTGGACCACATTATCTTCTCGCGGATATTTCTAAAGACATGTCAGACCCGTTAAGTAAATATCTTTCATGTGATTCTGTGTCTGCAGGCTGGATGATTAAAGGCATCGTTCGGAGTATTTGGGCCACTTGAGGGCAGCAAAACCAGCTGTCGACATACAATATGGCATTATGAAGTTAATATGAGCAACACGTTAAAAGAAAAAGTCGCCTTTATGGAGCAACGTTAACGTTAAAGTCGTGTTTCTGGACCCCAGAAAAACCACAAGTCCAGTTTCCACCCTCACTTTTAGGCTCTGTTTTGGTCTCCACCCTCTCCTGAGAACATCTGCCTCTTTAGCTGCTAAATGCTCCACGTCGTACTAGTCGGTTCATTATTATAGATAAAAAGCAGCTGTTGGAGGTCTGTAAAGATGACGCATTTCCCTTTTTATGAAGCAATAAAAAAATACTGCACATTTTTTAAAAACACTGCTGTGTATGTTCAGGGTGGATAATAATTGATGTCGACTCGTGGACTTCAAAGTGTGGGGAAAAAATACGACGTGTATTCCAGGATGTCAAAATGAAAACGCGTGACCTGATAATTATGTCTGAAGCGATTCCAATTTGAATGAGGCAATATCGACTCCAAGTCTGGACTTTTTTTTTTTTACCAGCATCTGGAGCACTAATTACAGCTCATTTTCTCTGACGCATCGGTGATTCTCACATTTGATCCCATTCCTCACGCACGTTTGGGTCAAAGTCGAGCCGGACAGACGTTCAGCTTCGAACGGCGTGCCGGTAAAGATACGGAAAGCTTGTAAAGGAAAGTCAAACGTCTATCAAGTGAATGACTTGTCTTCTATTTGTGTAAATAGGCAATAATATATAATAATATATTGGTCTTAAAAGCTCTTGTCTCAGAGTCTGTGTTTTGAAAAGCCTGAAATCAGGTGGTTAACGCAAGCTTTTAAGAGATGTCTGAAGTTGTTTGTACAACATAAAATACATCAGCAGATATCTCTCTCTGCAATGTTGAAGCTTTTTAAATGTCCTTTCTTTAAGATGATCTAGCTGAAAAAAAAAAGAATCCCATTGGCCTTTGAGGAGGGAGCCAGTCCGATGGTAACTTCAAAAATACATCATACATATGTAGATATATACACCAGATATACTGTATTTACATGGTAAATAGTTGTTTACTGCTGTATTAATACTCTGAAAAAAATAGAGGACCTTTAATAACATAAGGTTATACTATGTCACTAACTCAAAATGGAGATATTCTGCCCTCTGGTGGTCAGAATCTATAACGAGCCTTTGATTATTGCTCAAGGCTTATTAACAAGAAGGGACATCTCTGTTCTGTCTAAACATGCATTACAAAAGCACCAACTTGTTCCTGAACTAATAAAAAAAAAAAAAAACAGATGCTTTCGATAGTTATGGTTTATTTAGGAGCTACAGCAGGATTCATGTCTCAACTCTTAAAAGGAAAAAAGTTAGTCCTTCAAGTTTTTAACTTTCTGAAACAAATTCAACATCACCAGATTTAGAGATTCACGGTTATATATGACACGACATTGAGTAAGTAAAAGATCCATATTAATATTTGTGTATAACCAACGATTAACCCAAGATGGCAAGTCACTAACGAGCCAATCATTTCCTACAAATGTACATTTTAGAAATCTACACTTCTACTTTTGTGATATTATCTCTAAAAGAAAAAAAAATCTGATAACACTGATTTCAGATGCAAAAAAAAAAACGACAGGCCTTTTTTCTTAAATTTTTCTTAATTTTCTAAATAACCAACATCATTTGAGGTCATGTAATATTGCCCTGCCTCCCCATCTGTCCGCTCACAACCCGATGACGATGCGGCAGCGTGGAAACTCCCGAGGTAAAGGCTCTCTCCCCCGTGATGGGAAAGCAACCTTGGCCGAGGAAACGGGCCGCGACGACCCTGTCAGCCTCGTTGCTCGCGGCAAATCTATGTAGCCTGACATCATAAACATTTCACAGGGACGCAACATCTGGTATCCGTCTTTCAACCGAGCGGTCGGGAACGTCGTCGTGTCCGGGCGTGATATGTGTATTTTTCCACAACTTATTTTGGAGAGGAGGAAAAAAAAAAAAAAAAAATGGTGAGATTCCCTTCTTGTTTTTTCCTTGAAGCATCTCAGCAAACTGACAGATGGAATTTCTTCCTCCTCCTCCCCCCCCCCCATTCATCACTCTTCACTGTTTTCCTCATTAGCATGTCTTCATTCCCCTCACATGCACTTTTCCATCTCCTTTGCCAACAAGTATCCTTTTCCCCACCGGTTACTATTCAGCGCGTCTCACAGCGAGTGGGTTGTGCCGGATCCCCCTCGTCCTGTTGAGCTGCGACCGGGAGGATTCATCCCACTTTGGTGCACATCACGTTTCCGAGGAGACGTGAAGATCGCTCTCTAACAAGCGGCTACAGGGAGGTCTTTTCGGAGGGTTTTTAATTGGCGGTCCGACGATGCTCACTTCCCCCGCGAGGAAAGCGCCCATGTCATCTCGTCTGGACCCCAAACTCTTCTCCCTCCTCCTGAATCTCTGTCTCTGTGTAGATGCTTGGCAGCATGGTAAGTAAAACAAAAAAAAGGCCTCATTTCTCACTGTCTTTACATACCGGGGGCGTCTTTGTCTTTGTGAGAAGGTTCTCTTTAAAAGAAAAGAGCCTGACGTGACTAACTGTGAAGTTATTTCATGTCGATGAGTCACTTCTTGCTGCCACGACTCGTCTGCGTTCATGCTCCGGACTCTCCGTGCCCAAGGAACAGTAACCGATGCTCGTCCACGGCTCCTTCCCTCGCCAATGAAAGTGGGCATCGGGCGTATCAGTGAGGGTTCGATACCCGGGAGGCCTTCACATTTCACTTGGCGCGGAAATAACCATTGAGGGGGGGGGGGGATTGAACCAAAGCTGGCATCTTGAGCGGGGTTTTGGTGCGTCGTGGGGTTCAAAAGGTCACACGGCGGCTCAAGGTCAGAGAGGTCGGTTCACAGACGCCGTTCAGCTCTGGTTCGTCGGCCAGAAATATTAAAGTGTAACTCCTCTGCTGTAATCTTTCACATGACTTTCTTTCCTTTTTTCTTTTATTTACCAGCACATAGAAAGGAAACAATTAATGAAACAAATGTAATACTATAACATGGAAGGGAGTCCAAAATCCTAAAAAGACTTCCCACAGGTTCGCCTCTACTTCTGATTAAAACAATCAAATAGTCTAAATAATAAAAAATAAAAAGCTGCTCATAAACTTGCAATGCTCCAAACTGGGAGCCCGTGCTGTTTCTCTATTGAACACACACACAAAGAAAATGTCACTCTGCACACAGTTCCAAAAACTTAAAGCTCATGTAACAACAAAAAGACTTTAGATTACCAAACCACCAAACACACATTGCAATGTGCTCACTCGGATGGAAATTAAAATAAACCTAAAAAGGGTATTTTCTTGTGTATTCGTATTTAACACTCATAATGTTATGTTAATATTGTCATATCAATATTATTGCCACATTGACCTAGGGAGCAAATTAAAATCCACAACATGGGTCCTATCCAGAATTTTCTTTTGTCATTTTTGAACGTTGTCCCGTTCTTGTTTTTGGGCGCCACGCCTCCGGAAGGGGACGACTGCCCGAGCTCCAAGTGGAACGCCATGTGTCGGCCGTGCTGCGAGTACCACCTGATCCAGTGCCGCTGCCCCTCGAGGGGATCCGGGGTCGGCTACACCGTCCCCTGCTGCCGCAACGTCCTGGACGAGTGCGACCCCTGCATCATCCACCCGGGTACGCCATCTTTTAGCCGCATTTCCCTTTTTTTTTGTTATACCTGTCGTGACGCTCTCCTCCTGCTTGTGTTCCTCGACCCAGGATGCAGTCTGTTCGAGAACTGCAAAAGCTGCAACAACGGGACGTGGAAAGCCAACGACGACTTCTTCGTCGATGGAAAGTATTGCACGGAGTGTCGCCCCGGCTGGAGCGGAGGGGACTGTCGGAGTGAGTTGGGACTGCTTTTAATGCCTTTTAATGGGCCGAATGGCCTTCGCATCCAGAGATGCTCGATTAAGCCGCTATGAAGAACGTAACCCATCTGTACATCTCCTTATGGACACATGACCTTGTTGGTTTAGGGGTCATATATGCGAGGTGATTAACAGAAAGCTGACGATTGGATGCCGGACAACGTGTGCCATCTTAAATTGACTTTTGTGTCCCGTAAATCTTTATAATGTTTTTGTTTTAACATTTCTTTGCCAGCGTTGGTGAACATTGCCAGGAATGTTTGAGGAAACATGGTGCCTGACAGATAGAACCTCTCGAGTGTCTGTGGTGCTCTGTAATACAACCTCAGGCCACTTGGTGGCGACAATGCTTTTATTATCATTTGTTTTGCTTCAGCCAAGATTCAATCAACCCCAGACGACTGCTATAGTCTCTAGTTGAAGTTTACGTTCACTCAGATATTGACGTAATTATCGGGCATACGGAACGAGTTAAATCCATCGTGTGCCGGTGAGCCACCGCCACGCTATTATTAGAGCAAACACGTTTACCTGCTTGCCACTCCAATTTTCATTTGAATGCTCGGCCATTTAACAAAAACAACTGTTTAAAAACATTTTACCATTAAATGACAACTCAAAACACGAATATCAAACCTCACCCGTTGTTCCCTTTTTTAGTAGCTGAGCTGAACTGGACAAAATCAATTAGTAAAATTCTCAATAGCTTGTTTTTCCAGCAGCGCGACGTTCACAATCGTGGCCATTGAACTCGAATGCCCCGTCGGCTCATAATTTTCCAACATTTAAAATTGCTGGCCCTGCCAATGCCACGGTCAAATAGCCCATAAAGCGCACATTTTTAATGAGAAATAAAAGAAAGAAAAGTGGGAGAGTGAAATTAATTCCAGTTCTCTCGCGTCGCAGCATGCGGAGGCGTCATTGGGCGGACTCAGGGCCACATCGCCGTGGAGAGTTACCCGACAAACGCCCGGTGCGAGTGGACGGTGCGAGTTGCCAGCGGCAGCACGGTCGAGCTGAGGTGAGTCACTTTTTAAAAATATTTCAGTCTTTATTTTTAAAGGACACCACGATTGGTATATTTTTGTTTATTAAAGTCACTTCCGAGGGATAAATGGTGAGAAAAGCAATTGGCATTTTACTTCCTGCGAAACCGCTGGAAGTATATTAGGCTAGTGTTGCATAGCCGCACATTATATTTGTGGTGAGGCGGAAAAAATTCCAATTATTTTTTTTAAAACACTCAGACTTCCTTGTGGTTCTTTTGTCCAATCGCAATCGTCTTGGGGCGGAATCCGCGATGCAACAACGCTAACACATTTTGCTAAGTTGTGTGTGTGTGTGTGTGGATGTCACATTTCCAAAAGAAAGTTGACTTCTAAACGGGGCCCCAAGTTAATATGATATGTTTGATTCATGTGCGCCAGATACTTACTACTTAAAAGTCACAGCGGACCGGCTCGTTATCTCCGTCAGCTCAAGTTGAAGCAAGCTGTTGTGAAAGGGCTTTCAAGAAATACCTTTTGGTTCATGTCGGCAAAAGTAAACCGTCCCATCTCATAAGAAAATTCTGGCACTGACGAAGAAAATTAAAATTAAAAATTGTGAGAGGCTCCTCGGATGCAAATAAAAGAGTTACATGATTGTCGTAGCCCCGTCTTCCAGCACCACATGAACACCGATGCGAATTATTCTCTTGCTAACGTAACATCTGCAGGTTTTCGCTGCTCAGTTTGGAGTCGGACCACAGCTGTCGCTATGACTACGTGGAGGTGCGCGACGGCGGCGATCTGAGCGCCCCCGTGATCGGCCGCTTCTGCGGGGACCGGCCGCCTCCGCCGGTCCGGAGCTCCGGGAACCTCGTGCACGTCCTGTTCGCCTCCGACGGCTACAACAACCTCGACGGCTTCGTTCTCGCTTTTCAGGAAAGTCCAGGCAGGTACAAACGCCGTTGGCTACGGACGTATAGGGCAACCGCGATGCAATCTCGTGCTCCCCGCTGTGCGTTTGCCACGGCGTTTTTGTTTTTGTTTTGTTTGTTGGGACTACATTGCATTGCAAAGTGTAGTTTTTGCTATTGTTTTGTCCTCACAAGCATTGCATAATGTGGTCTCCTCTGTGGAATCCACAGAAAAACAGATGCCATGTATTCACGATATATACTGCGGTTATATTTACTCCATCACGGTCATCATGAATACTCTGCTCTCCCTCCAGACATGCAGCGCCTCTCTTTTGATTGCACACCATGACCTTTTTCTTTCATTCCGCTGTGTGTGTTTGTGTGTGTGTGTGTGTGTGTGTGTGTGCGCGCAGCCTCCCATACAAGGCGACGATGTGAGACGGACATTCGGCGACACAGATTAATCACACTCATCTCTCTCCGTTTGCCCTCTTTGAAGCAAATTATGCATCAAACTCGCATCCCATTTATTCAGTCTGAACCCCGCTTGCTCTCGCTAGCTAACGTGAACACATCGTGGCGGTTACCGCGGCAATTCTCGGGACTGTAAGGCCCCGATTTGAGCGATATTTCTGCGAAAGATTACTCCCTGATAAGTCGATGAAGGGGTTAAGTTTAACATATAATTAATTCCGGAGGGCAAACAATTAACCTCTCCGAGATAAAAATCTAAACGGGCCAAACTAAAAGGTGGCGGTAATAGAGAGGCAGGGCAATCTAATGGGTTCAATTCCCTCCTCCAATATAACTCCAATTACAAAAGGTTAATGTAATGGATGAATTTGGGGGGAAATAAGTAAGCAAACAAGTCGTCGTTACATGTTCGAATGCCTCCGCCGACCACTCATGTTTATATCCACGTACGTAATTCATCCCGCCACCATTTCCATCGTACGAGACATTTGGTGAAAATTGTCACAGTCGGCATCCAAATTCTTTGAGTTTTGGCCCAAAGCGTGTTTTTTTTGGCCTTCAAGCACCAAATTCAAAATCTCTCCTCGAGTCCTCGAGTACAAGTGGACGTTTTTACCCAAATTTGATGAAAATTGCGTCCACGATAACGGACCGTTACCCAATGCCTTTGACCACAGCTGGGACGGAGTATAAGTGGGCGGGGGCTAGTTAAAGAGGCTTCAATTACAGTATAGAAGAAAAGGTCAAATATTTGTAAAAATCATTGCCCAAAGTTTTTGTAGTTTCAGTAGTTAACCGCATACCATTATGCTACTTGACACATGGTGGTAGTAGTAGTTTAATTACATGTAGTTCACTACTCTACCGTAAAACATGCATCTTCATTGAGTTGGAGTTTTTTTTCCCTATTTATTTTCATTCATCACCAGATAATTTCTGGTAATAGATCATTTTTTCTCCACAGTTTCGTCCGTCGAGCATCCGGCTTGTGCGCCACCAGAGGAACCGGCGAATGGCTATTCACTGCCTGTACACGGGCCAAAGGAGGAGCTGGTTTCTGTAAACTACCGGTGCCATCCACCTTTCACCACGCTGATCGGCTCCCAGCAGAGGATCTGTCTGCCGAACGGCACGTGGAGTGGTGCGGTTCCCAAATGTGTAAAAGGTACGTCCCCCCCCCCCCCCCCTCCCCCAGGTAGCTCCTAGTCTTGTTTTTGCACAGAATGAAAGCCACGGTTATGTTGTTATTGTGTGAGTTCCTGTTCTCTCTTAAGGCCGAACAAGCAGAGCCCAGTGCTCCCCTCCACCCAAATTGCTCAATGGCTACACATGGCCGCTCCGGACGCAGCTGGAGGCGCAGAGGCCGTTGGGTTTTTCTGTAAAAACTCCTACATTCTGAGCGGCAACCACCAGAGCACCTGCCTCTCTAATGGATCCTGGAGTAGCAGGCCGCCCAAGTGTGTGAGAGGTACACCTATTTTATTACGTCATTACTATGTGAAAATGTTTCCAGCACGCACTTGGTCACAATTTGTTTGGCAATGTACGTCTCTTGACCCAAATTCTTTTTTTAAAGTAACAATTTAGAAATAAGAACACCATGATGAGTGTATACTAAACAAGGCCATTCATTTGAAAAAAGCTTAAGCAGTAATTGTCAGGGATTTTTTTCTGAATAATGAATATGTTTGTCCCTTATATTTTATGCATAGACCTGTTCCTATTTACTTTGCTCACAATTATTCATGTCACTGAAACCGAATTATTCATGCAATGGGAGCCCAGCAAAAGGATTCTTATGCACTAATAGTCATCTGCTTGATTTCCTCCCCCCACAGCGTGTCGAGAGCCCAAAGTTTCTGAACTCGTGCGGCAAAGCGTCGTGAAGCCACGTCTGATGTCAAGGTAGCACGGTTTCTAGCCATGCTAACGGCATTTTAGTTTGGGGTTTTAGTTCCATCAATGACATTCCCATCAGCTGTATTTTAATGGAATATTTGCATTGGATTAATGCAGAAAAGTTCCGTCTCCTCGCGGGCAAAGTTAAAATGTGAGGCTATAAACAAACTACACCGCGGGTGCATGAGCGCTGGTACACACCAACTAGGCCAACTAGTCGGCACGATGACGTTTTGTAGTCTCACGAAAGCCACAAAAAAGCTAAAACAAATTGCGTATTTTATATCGTAGAACAAAACATAAAAAGTCTTAAAACGTGCGTTAACCGCAGACCTTTCGTCAGCGTGGCATTTCTTTTTTATTTAGCATTTTGGCATCTAGCCAAAAGCCAACCAAAAAAAAACCTTGAATTAATTTGTAGTCTTTCACCACCGCTCTACTGCACGCTAACATACCACTCGTATTAAATAGAATGTAACATTCAATATGTAGCACATTGAAACAACAGGTGGTTATTTCTGAGTATGAGCTAACGGTTTAAATATTTAACAGTTGATTTTCATTCAACGGTAGTTCAGACAAGCTGACGTTATAGAGAAGACATATTACTTGAGTTTACTTCAGTCTGCTGTAGATGGGATACCTAATCGTTACTTTAGTAGGCGTACATACTAATTGAGTATGTTAGTATGCAGTATGTTAGTTCAGTATGTTAGCATGCAGTATGTTAGCATGGAGTATGTTAGTATGCAGTATGTTAGTATGCAGTATGTTAGTATGCAGTATGTTAGTTCAGTATGTTAGCATGCAGTATGTTAGCATGGAGTATGTTAGTATGCAGTATGTTAGTTCAGTATGTTAGTATGCAGTATGTTTGTTCAGTATGTTAGCATGCAGTATGTTAGCATGGAGTATGTTAGCATGGAGTATGTTAGTATGCAGAATGTTAGTATGTTAGTATGCATACTAGCATGCAGTATGCTAGTATACCGTATGTTAGCATGCAGTATGTTAGCATGCAATTTCGCACTCAGTACACAATGGAGGTTGCACATATCGAGCAATTAAGACAAACCTTTTTCTTTCCCACAGAGAGAATCCAGATCAACGACTCCGCCTCTCATCCGGCAACAACGTGCGCGACTTGTTGTCTGACGGTTTTATTCCGCTTGTATCGGTCGAGCCGTCGAACAAAGACGGCGGCGGCGACGCCTTCGCAGAGCTCCCTCGCGGCCTCCACCCGGTCCGCACGAGCCTCGAGTACACGTGCGCCTCCCCGCTCTACCGCCACACGGGGAGCTCGCGGCGCACCTGCCTGAAGTCCGGCAGGTGGAGCGGGCGCCATGTTTCCTGCTCGCCGGGTGAGCATTAATATTATGGCAAAGTACTTAGTTTAGCTATACATACACCTTCATGCATTGTGTATAATATACTGTATATAAATATTGTATATACAATATATGTCATAGCCTTCTATTTGTGTTTTTCCTGATCCTTGATCCATATTTCATAGAGAGATAAAACTGGCTGTGGTTTGAATGCAGGGCGTTGATAAGTGCCTCTTCGGTGGCCGCTGCTGCTTTGTGTGTGTGTGTGTGTGTGTGTGTGTATTATCAAATGCTGGTTAGAAGGATGGGCGTTGCGTGGCGACATAGCAATTGTCTGCTTTGCAATCATCTGGAGTGGTGGTGTGTGCACACACACACGTGCGAAGAAAGAAATGTACTCACTTATTCCGTAATGTAATCTCCTGCAAAAAAACAACTACTAATAAGCAGATTTCCCAAAATGCAAGGCTTCAGGACTATATTTACCTTGAATTACTGTAATGAAACGTTTGACTCACTCTTTCTCTTCTGCCCCCCCCCCCCCCCCCCAACAAGTGTGCGGTAAATTCGACACTCCCGGTCCCAACAACCTCACGGACACGCCGTGGCCGTGGCACGCAGCCGTCTACGTCCGCTCGCCACCCGACCGCACACACAGGCCCCGTGGAGTGACCGAGTCCGTCCAGCAGGGGGCCTCAGAGGAGTCCACATTCTGGCGGCTGGCCTGCAGCGGGGCTCTGCTCAGCCGGCGCAGCGTCCTGGTGGCAGCTCAGTGTGTGGTAGACAAGGACAAGCAGCAGACCCTTCACCCGACACATGTGAAGGTTGTCATGGGCGCTCAGCGGCAGACATCCAAGGACCGGCAGAGAAGCCTGCACGGCCTCGGGGTACACGACACAGTCGGGGGAAAATATCTAGTGTGAAAGTCCTTCAGACGGTTTATGCATCTGCTCTTATCAGATGGGTTTGTCGCCACCGAAATTTAAATGAGTTTAAAGGCTGAAAGATTTCTCAGGTTTTGGGGCTGCCTTGGATCTTTTTTTTATTCGAGATCGTTTACAGTGACTGACTAGATTTCAGGTCCTGACTGTCGGTTGAATTATTCATTTAAATGGCGGTAAAACATTGGCTTTTCAACCACATTTATACCACTTTTAACCTCCAAAGCCTTTTTCACCTCTTTTGACTTTGCAATTACCAAAAAACATGCTAATTGTGGTGTTTTTTTATCTTCTTTTCCTCGACAATCACAAAAAGTCTCCCTCGACTGCCAGACGGCAGATGCGGTGATAATATTAAGCGAGGAATCTTCATGAAATGAATATAATCTTTAAGGATAGGTCTTTTGTTTGCGAACGGAACAGGAAGAAAATCCTTTGGCTTTTAAAATCTGCACTTAAAGCTTTACCGGGGATATTTAGATTTTGGATTTGAGATCTTGTGCGCATCTTGGCGCGAATTATCTAATCTCGACAAATATTACAAAAACAACAGAAGTTGGCGCCTTCTGAGTGACATCAGGCACATTTTTTTTCTCAGGTGTTCCAACTTCCAATCCTCCATCCCTTTTTTTTCCGCTCCTCTCTGCCCCGACAGGTTTCAGCCGTTTCCGTCCATCCGGATTTCTTCTCCGCGCCGGACTCCGATGTGGCCGTGCTCGAGCTCAAGGACAAGGCCAGGATCGACGAGCGCGTGCGGCCCGTGTGTCTGCCCGCGGCGCCGGGCGGAGAGGTGACGGCGCGGGAGGCCTACGCCTCCAGGTGGACTCTGCCGAACCGCAGCCGCGACCCCACCAGCCGGACGTCGCTCGCGGCGTTGGTCGACGTCACCCGGTGCGAACGCGAACTCGCCCGGGGGGGAACGCTCGGCGACGACGCGCTGTGTGTCTTCGGGAAGCCGCCCGGCCCCGGAGGCCCTTGTTTCCGGTTTCGTTCCGGGCATCACGACCGTTGTCTTCGCCGGCGAGCGACGTCCTGTCGGGGCGCGAGGAGACCGGGGGGGCCGCCGGCACCGGCTGGCAGCTTCTCGGTTTGGAGAGCTTCAGCTACAAGGAGGAGGAGGAGGAGGACTGCCACCAGCGGCGTTACACAGTCCACACACGAATAGCCAACTTTCGAGACTGGATAGTGAAAAACACAAAGTAGTCAGTCTCATTTTGAGCCAATTGCCGGCGACCTAAAATCCTAAATATTTCATTGCAGTGTTGTAAACCTCACAGTTGGTGAAGATGGCGGAAATGGAGCGTGTACGGTTGGAAACACGAGATTGAGATCGTGTTGTTCCTGCTTATCTGTGTCAACATCCTGTCAGGTGAGAGCTGTTCTCCTGGCTCTCTTCCCGTACCTCTCGTGTGTGTGTGTGTGTGTGTGTGTGTGTGTGTGTACATGTGTGTGTACATGTGATTGTTCTGTATTTGGGCCACCTCCACTTCAAACAACTCGGCGTACCGGCACACGAATGTTGCCGTGTGGTTGCACAACTCCAATTTTGATAAAAAAAATAAATAAAGGGCTGCCCTTTATTTTATAATGTAAAGAAATCCACCGGATGCCACGTTGAACATCAAGTCGCTGACGTCACGACGTCTGAAGTTTGTCTTTCAGCCACTCGTGTAGAGCCGGGCTTAAGACCCCCAAAAAAGAGGGTTGACCAGCAGTCATCAGCCGTTGTATTGTTTTTATTTTGTCTTTTATTTTCTGGTGTATTTGGCTTTATTCCATTGCTCATGGCCTGATTTTGTTCCTATTATTGCTATCACGAACAGGTTATATAAGAAAAAAAAGAATATAATTTAATATACAAAATAAAAAAAAGAATATTATTCAACATACGAAAAAGGAAAAAAAAAGTATTACAATTAAAAAAAGCAATTTTCGGCCTCCATCCTACAGGTTCCAACCCTCCGTTCTGCCGGAGTGCCCTTGGGCGAGCCGGGGCCCTTTTGACCTCCTCCGACTATCTGAAGGGGGGGGGGGGGGCACGTGTGTGCGTGCACACACTCAATGTATTATTTATTCATTTTGCATGCACAGTTTCAATATCAAACATTTAAACATGTATTTCACGTGCATTTGTCTCGTCTTTTAAAAGAGAGCGCCAACATTCACACTGGGTGTGGGAGGGGGTTCGGGGGGGGGGGGGGTCAAACGTATATGGAGTGTGTGGGCGGCGGATCATTCCACTTGTTTGCACTCCTTTTTACAAGCCGCGTACGGGACGACATGTTCGCCCGTCACGGTACATTACTGCACGCACGGCACCTGAGTGTCTCTGGCGGATTGTGAGCCGACGCGTCCGTGAGTCACCCCCCCCCCCCAGACTGTACAACATGTGCTGTCATTGAGAAACACACTGAGAGGATTTGCTAAACTTAGCTCTTACTCGTGAGACGCAGACGCACCGCTGCGCTCCCCCCCCCCCCCCCCCCACCCCCTACCCCAGGACACCTTTCTAAGCCCGGCCAATTAAACAATGAGTGTAGCTCAGGAGAGTCTGCTGCTCGAGAAGATCGTATCTCTACCGTGTGAACTATAAATGACCAGAACTAACCCTCCGAAGTGCGAGACTGTACCAATGCATTCTTTAAAACACACATTACTGACTCCACTTTGCATCAAAAAAAACCATAAGGGGGGGGGGGGGGGGGGGGGGCCGGGGGGGGGTTCACATGAGCAGACGCAGAATGATCGGAATGACAAGTAGTCGCATCCGAGTTGAGATTATGGGGCTCGGGCCTCGCAGGAGGTCGACGTCTTATGAAAAAAAGTTGGGGGGGGGGAGTCTACTAATCTATCACTCCACCCCTCAGCCCAGAGCGGATGCGCTGACCTCTCATCTCAAATCCCCGCCCGTCTGCCCGTCTGCGACGTGCATGTGCAGAGGCTGTTTGTTTAGGTGGCGGAGGGGGTGAAGGTGGAAGGATTGCTCTGCCTTTTAGAGGAGGACTGGGGGGGGGGGGGGGTGAATATGCTGCAACACCTGTATGACTTCTCTCGACGCGGCTTTGACTCCACGCACACTTGAAGGAAATCGACGTTCTCTTCAATCGGGGAAGCCCACACCTTTGTATTTTCTTTCAAAGAAGACGAGGACTTCAGCAGGTGAGGAACCTTTCATTTTAAAATACACCAGAGGCGGATTATTATACTATTCGCCGTATATCCGACTGGAAAACAGGTAATCCCCTCCCTCGCCACCCAAAATAAAGTAAAGTAGAGCAATTGGGCCTGTAATTTCCCCCTCAAGGTGACCCGAGCTTCATCCTCCGTAGTGCGATGCGTGTTGATGCTGAATGACACTCCTCGTACTTAAGACGGTTGCTCGGTTATAGACGTTATTTTTTTATTTGTGGCAAAACGAAGGAGGAGTCACAGCGTTTCCACCGCTGTGACCCAATTCTAAGAATACCTGAACGTGCCGTGGTCGTGTTCGTACTCCTTCTCCGGAGCGAATAGCTCATTGTAGGTCGACTCGGGATACTGGCAACAAAAAAAAAATGCCTTGAGTGAAAACCATCAGTGCACAAAAAAAAAAAAAAAAAAAAGCCAGGGTTTGGTCCTCATCCACCGGGAAACACACACACACACAGACTGTTGGTGAATTTGAAAGATTAATGGCTTCACATCTGGGGACAGGAGCGAGTCAGAACCGATGCGTTCTCAATGGAAGTGACAGTTTCTTAAAGCGATGCAACAAAAAAAAAAACTGCTGGCCTTGGGCCACGCGTGCATCATTAGAGATACGTTTTTTTTTTTAGATCCACTCCCACCACACTCCCCGGCTCGAGACAAGGCTGCGAAGGAGATGAAGTTCAAAAGAAGAGCCCGCGGGGGGGGGGGGGGGGGGGGGGGGTTCACGAGTAGACGGGTTGCACAACAGACAGTTTCTTCTTCTTTTTATGCTCGTTGTTAGGGACTCTTGACTTATTAACATAACCGCAAACCACATAGTATAAATAAAACAATGTGTTTTGCGCATTTTCTATTTGCTGCTGCACAGTATCATACGAGTGCACGCGCGCAGAGAGGTTAAACTACTAATTGCAAACATATAGTGGACACCTGTTGCATCAGACTGGTTTGCTTTCATTTAACACCGACCCCTCACACATATTTATATATATATATGTATTTATATAAATATATATTTATATATATGTGTATATATATATTTGTGTGTATATATATATATATAGATTTAATTTACATTAATATATTTAAATATATATATTTGTGTGTATATATATATATATATATATTGGTATATATTTAATTTACATAAATATATATTTCTCATCTGTGATCAGCTATAATAAAAACACCGTTTAGGTTGAGAGGTTTCTTGAGAGGTTCCCCCCCCCCACACACACACACACACACACACCCCCACCCCCCACACACACACACACACGGCTGATAATGATAATATTGGCAGCACTAATTCTAAAAGTCTAACGAGGACAGTTGCCAATTCTCCGACACTGACGGCGTGTCCCTCCAGGCCCAAAAACCATCATTATGAATATTAAACATCGGCATTCTGAGAGCATTTCAACAACTATAGCAAAAATTAAATAAATATAAAAAAATCTTTCTAAAGTACACGACCCACCCTAAAAGGTTTTTTGAAGGAAAAGGGCCCTTCTTATTCTTCGGCTGCGCTGACTCGAGGGCTTGAAGAGGAAGAAATCATCGATGGTCCTTCAGTAAAATGACATGTTGTCCCTGAAAGGTATTATGATTACCACGAGGATCAAAAATACAACATTGAAGAGGGAGGGGGACGCACCCGGAAAAAAACTATTAAATCCTTAAATCCAGACTAAGAGGACACTTTTCAGTTCCGCGGGATGTGAAGTTCTTATTTATATGTACACAGTGTACAGGATTTAGTGGTTGTTTAAGGTAATGTCATAATCTGTTATGTTAATATCTGTGATGTGGTCAAAAGACTAAGATACTGAGATCGATTGCTTTGGTCTGCGTGCCAAAGAAACCTCAAAAACTTTTTCCTCATTGCAGTAAAGTCCGTGCTGAGGAAAAAGCACCACATCACTCCAGTGATTATTCATTATTATTTTCAGGAGCATAACATTTTCATGAATTTTTCCCTTTTAAAAATAATAATTATATTACATTTCCTGACGCAGCAGCAACACATTTTTAAAAAAATTAAAGAAAATACAATAAAATAAAACAGCAGGACATATTACATTACATAATTAAGTGCACACTTCACAGAGGTTGGAGTCATGTTTTGGGTCAACGGCGGCTGGGTTCACATCCCGCTTCCAGCAGGAACCGAAAAGACTTTTCTTTTTGGTTTTTCGAGATGGAGATTGATGTCAATCCTGCTTTTTTTTTTTTTTAAATTTGCCTTAAAAAACGAAGGACGAGCAAAAAGGCTTTGTGAAAACAACGGCGTCTCCTTTTCAACTTCACTCTCAAGTGGAGGGCATGATGGCAGAGACGAGTCAAGAGCTCCTTATCCATCTGAACCTTTTTTTTTTTAATTGTACATTCCCTGCATAAGTAAGAGAGCAGTTGACTCTTATAATCAGGAGCCGGTGCTGAGCTCTGGCTCGGATCCAACGGGGGAAAAAAAATAAAATAAATAAAGTTAAAAATCCTGCTCTTAGCAGACAGATGTAATTAAAATCATCAGTGAAACAGGATCATCAGCCTCTATGATGCAAAACAGGGTCTCTATTAGCTGGTGAGCGACAACACAGTGCACCACTGAATATAAATATATATATATATATATATATATATATTCATATAACCAGTCTGAGCTGCTGGCCACTAGAACAGTTAGTTCTTTAAAGTAATTTGTAGATGTCTTACTTGTTGCATGAATAACAGATGCAATGTTTCAATGAACACGGGTTATGTTTTTGTAATGTCCCGACCCTTTGAACTGTAATTTTCTGTTGCATTGTGTAGAATAAATAATCATGACTGTTTCAAATTGAAAACTTAAAAAAAAAAACAAACATTAAAAATCCTTAGTTTGGCTTTAATAATAACGAAAATATATATATATATTTTTTTAATCAGTATTCTGTTTATTTACAAATGTCCTCACTTTTTAAAAGTTTTTGGCTATACGTTCACTCTCCTGAGATAATGTACATCTAGTTATTCGGGGACAGATGTTTTTTCCAAATCCGCAGCATATGGAGATTCATAAACAACGTAGTGAAGCGTATAATATTTAAACTTGATCTCCGAGCGTGAAAATCCCTAAAAGCATTCGTGACAGTTTGACACATGGAAACCGTCAGACAGAAGCCATTAATCCTCATTGCTTCTGCAGAATTGTCGGTATTTTACCGACTGACTGGACCACCCCCCCCCCCCCCCCCCCCCCCCCACGGGTTACATCCTTAGGCTGAATCGCTGCCGTTAATGGACTTTCCGCATCCATAGCAACCACATGTCTATGTTATGTAACGGGTAATGTAATGCTGGGAGTTGTATTAATTTTGTATTAAAAAAGTACGTGTGAGCTGTAAACACCTGTGAGCTTCACCGTAAATATATATTGCACTAAAAGCCAACTTATTCATTTATTTGAGATTGGTTTTGATATATAGGTTTAAAATCAAAGTACTGTGGTAAAAGTTCTGTTATTTTATTGTTAACATTAATTAATTAAAACCGCACAGCAATGAATAAATACTGGCATTGAAGCTACTGCAGAAATTTTTTGATGGTTTATGTTTTTTTATGTAGCGATGAGTTTTATTATTTTCATTATTAATCCCCGCCAGCAGCAAAAAAAAGAGATTTTTTTTTTTGGCTCAGTACAGTATTTCCTACCGCGTCTGTCTGAATGTGCTGGGAGGAATTTTCTCCTTTTTAAAAAAAAAGAGGATCTCTGACTGCGGCGCGGGGTTTTGGGATGGCAACGTTCCTCATATAGACCGCTGATAATGTGTCCCTGACTTCCTGGTCTGTGTAAATTAGAGGGAAAAGGATAAAATAAACAATAAACAATAAATAAAAAGGGCTGCGTGAGTCAAATACGGCAGGTGTAAACAAGAAAAAGAAAAGGCCAAATAAAGGCAGAGGTTTATATAGATACACACACACACACTTATGGGTCATATGTGACGACATTGGCGAAGCGCCTTAAACCTGCATTCTTTCTAATGGCCAGCAGGGGGCGAATTCCTCTGGTTGTATAGAAGTCTATGAGAAAATGACTCTCGATAAACACAAGTTTATGGTCTCAATCTCTCTTCAATACAGCATGATGTTCATTTAGTAAATTTACATTAGCAGTTTTAATAAAGGCATCATAGCCTACTTTGCGCTATAGTTTTAGAAAGTTAAACATCATGATTTAATTATTTTATATTGCTACGAAAGCATCTCTTTCATACAACTTTTCTTGCCAAAAAAATAAATGTACCATCATAATGCATCATGACAACATTATAATCTTCCTTCCCTTATGTACTAATTATTTTCTGAATACAGAAATAATTCATGGACCCTCTGTACATTAACTGTCTCATCAGATGTAGCGAAAAGGTCATCAGAATAAAAGTAATTAATTTATTATCTGTGCAAATTATAAAAGCTTTGCTTCTTTTTACCCATCAATTTGAAACCATTTAAACGGACACTATTGTGGGTTTCGGGGCCCAGTATCTGGGATACTCGTGCAGGTTTCGTGGCGTTTGTAGAGCAGATGTTGTGCAACAATTAAAATGAGAAGAGAAGATTGACCGAATCACAGATCAACCTATTGCTGCCTGATTTGTTTCTGTTTTTCTAATTTAACTAATGTATTTCCTTGATTGCCACAAAGATTGCTACCTTTTTTAGATTTTTAAAAATAATTTGTGGAAATGTGCTCCGCACTTTGCGGACCTGTTTCCCCTGAGCGCGTCTGATCCCACTCAGTGTGTGTGTGTGGTGTGTGTGTGTGTGTGTGTGTGTGTCTGTGTGCGCTGGATTAGGGATGGCTCAGGACAGATTAGTTAATTATAGACACCTGCTGTCTAAGCGTGGCGTGCGTTGTCAGGTGTTGCGGCATGAGGTCGGCCGGGCGCTGAGGCGATGCGAGGTGTTGCCGTCGCGTGGACGAATGCTCGGCCATGTGCTCTCGGGATGGGAATCTTAGCACCGCCTCCACCGGGAGGAAGTGCGACGTGCTCGAAACACACTTTCGCCTGGCGGAAAAAAGAAGAAGAAAAAAATGCCGAAAAAAACTGCAGGGGACGTATGCCTCTTTTCCCCGAAAGCAGCCGGCATCAATTCTCCCGTAAATTCCCGCACGGCAATCCTTTGATTCCCACGTTGGAACGACGTAATGTGGCGGCGCCGACGTTTTAATGACTAAATAATGAGGCTCGACCGCACGAGAGCTGTCGAATTGTTTCCGACGACAAACGCGCACCTGGGCAATCATCTCGTCGGCGAACGGACCCCGCCGACATAACGTTTAAGAATAAGTGTGCTGCCATGGCAACGCGTCACACTGTTGAAGCTAAAAGGAGCCGAAAGGAGAGGAGGCTCACGCCGTCGCCGCCGCCACTCGAAAGACGAAGAAGAATCAATTCTCGCTTCGGTGCTGGACGAAACATTCAGGGCCACGCTGTTAGTACAGCAAAACACGCCATTTATAGACATCATGACAAGTATAATATATGTAGCTGGATTTCCCCCCCACCCCTTTTAAAAAAAAAGTTGCCTTCATCCAAATCGTCGAGACAAACGCACGTCGAAAAACCGTTCAGTCAGAAACACACAGAAAAAAACGCAGCCAAACACGAGTCTATACTGGAGTGCTGATTAATACTCCAGAAAACTTGTTGAAGAAGAAGATGCAATCAGGTTGTTTGCGTCCTGTTTTTGCTCTCGTAATCAACTCTTATTCTGCTCAATGATTTCTCCTCTAAGCTTCTTTTCGCGGTTTAATTTGTAAGTCATTGTTTTCCAGTGAACTTAAATCTTCTGCGCTCGCATGCCGGAGTCTGAACGGGACGAAGTTTCGGTATCGGAAGACGACAGTCCCGAGTCGCATCGACCAATCAGGTGCCGAGCAGGTTTCGGGGGTTGACGGCGTATTGGGCCGACGTAATCGTTGAGAATTAAAACGATTACGTTTGACGGGGGGAGTTTAACTTTTTGGTTTGGTTTTTAAAAATGCTTGAGTAGACAATCTGGTTTCACGACATCCAACACGAGTCTCAAGTTGCTAATCAGACCCGTAACCGGCGACACCAGAACCA
The DNA here is from genome assembly GCF_009769545.1 of Cyclopterus lumpus. NCBI lineage: Eukaryota > Metazoa > Chordata > Actinopteri > Perciformes > Cyclopteridae > Cyclopterus > Cyclopterus lumpus. Next base: position 26,577,713 of record NC_046968.1, read on the forward strand.
CAACCCCACGACCCCCCCCCCCCCCCCCCCCAAAGCCTCTTCCGGCGTCAGCCCGATAGCCTCTGAGTTGCGTTGAGCGCTCGACACTTTTAAACGAGGAAACCTTGACGAAACGTGCAGGTCGTTCTCTTCTCGCGTATCAAGTGAAGCATGAACCCGTTCCCTCAGATTACAAAAATAATCACTCGCTTTGCGAGAGGCTCAGGCCGTGTTTGTTTGCCCACAAATGGCGGATGAACAAGTGCACACACACTCGGATCGGCTGTTGTGAAGAGAGCGTTACTTGACTCTTGACGATTAATAATAGCGTTGGAGGGAAAACACTCCTGGTAACCTTTTTTTTCTGAAAGGGCTGTAAAAAAAAATTAAAAACATCTGCAAGCCACGTCTGATAAATATCTGAACAGGTTCAGCTTGTGGACCCTTAAAGAATATCCCTGCTGAATATGCATTGTTTAGTTTGATTTCTCTAATTCATGAAACCTAATAAGTAAATTAGCTTCTTTTTTTTAAAAATATCCTCAAAGCTATTCGTGTTTTCAGTGAAGCGAGAACCGAACTCGACTCTCTGCACTTATTTTCACTCGTTCGGGACCTTTCGTGACTTGATTTCATCGGACGTCCGAAGCAACGAAGAGACATTGTCGCTGGAAGGAGAAGTAAACAAATAAAAGCAAAGCAAAGGAGAAGAAGAAGAAGAAAAAAGAAAAAGAAAGACAGCAACAAGGATTTTCACCCCCCCCCCCACCCCCCTCCCCTTGCTAATCTCAAGCGGGTTGACTCCACCCTCCCGGTCTGGGAGACTCCTGTCAGACCTCCAGGAGTCAGTTTACCTACACGCACCACCCTGAGGCTGAATGGTTTTTGGTGATTTGGGAATAAGACAAAACGCTGAGAAAAGAAGTGATCTGCAGATATTTCAAAAAGGAGTGACGAGGCCCCTTCTGAAGGGATAAAATCATTTTTTTTGTAATTCTTTTTTTATAGAAGGTTCTGACTGGATTTACGGATGCACGAGTCATGACTCTATTTTTCCCACTGATGCGGTTGGCTGTGCAGTAGCTCTCCACAAATACCATTTTCAGGTCCAGAGCGACATACAAAAAAAGGCCGGTAAGCGTTGTTAGTAGCACACAGTGTTGTGGTAATTCTGAAGTGTGTGTGTGTGTGTGTGTGTGTGCATCAAAATAACATCCAGCTTCGCCTTGAGAGCCGAACGATGGAGGCAACAATCCCCGCGGCCTTTTGTGTGCAACCGGCATAATGGAAAACGTCTGTCTAATCCTGTTATTGACATGTTGAAGTATGACGTTTTGCAGATTTATCTTGTGCACATTGACCCCCCCCCCCCCCCCCCCCCCCCCCCCTATAACCCTTGACCCTTTTGCATCAGACTCACAAGCAGAGGTGCTGATACGCTGTATTTTGTGTGTGTGTTAATGGTACTCGCGCCAGCTTAAAACATTTCCTCTTCCTTTGGTGGGAAACCGCCTCTTCCATCGCTCAGTCGTGTTTGTTTTCTTGTCGTCGGCCTCAGCGGGATTTGTCCAAACGGGGTTTTTTTTGTTTGTCGGAAGCCAAACAAATAACACGAAAGTTTGTTATTGGGCTCGGTAATCTCCCGCTTAACGGTGGTCAGGCTGAGTGGCGGTGACACCTTGACTTTTCCTCGGGAAGCCCCTTTTCTGTTGCATAACTCCAATCACTGGTGTGCTGGAGGAGCTAATTCTACCCTCTTTAGAAGGGCTTAAGTCTCATTAATGCTGGAGCACAGTGTGTCAGAAAGGTGCGACCTCGTATGTTCCCTTTCACTTCAGCAGAACGTTATCCAAATATCGGGGGTCGTCGACATTCAACGTCGATGAATGTGGGAAGAAAGAGTACATTTAAGTTTTCTTTCGCGCCTATAATTAAAGCTTTTGTCGACCCCTCTGTGAGTGTGTGTCGTCGGAGTGCTTTTTCTCTTTGCTCGCGCTCCACCACCCCGTCGCTGGGAGACATTTTCCTTCTTCTTCTTCTTCCGTGGGCGTTTTTGCTGCCAGCGTGAATATTCCAGGTGTTAAAGTCACGAAGGTCGAGAGTTTCCGAATGACACGGGCACTCTCGGGCCGTTACATAACCGTGCGTCTGTGCTCTGCGGGGGATTTATCGGCTGCACGGGGGGGAAAGCTGATCTCTAAGTCAAAGAGGCTTTGCGGGGCCGACCACAACAAACCTGAGACGCTCGTCGCTTCGACCGAGAAGACGAAGAAACCTGGAAACTTGGGAGCCAAATCACTGACCACATGCAAAAGAAAAAAACAACATGTATTGTATTTGCTTGCGATGGGGGGGGGGGGGGGGGGGGGGGGGGGGGGGGACTTTTACATCTGAAATGTATCGTGAATGACGATGCATAAAGCAGCAGAGGAATGGGGAGACGAGGAACAGCTGGCGTTCCTGTTTATTTAAAATCGAGTAAAACTGGAATGTGTTGTTTAATGTTTAAAATGCAGATTATTCACAGGCTGTTTATTGATTATGTGCTAATTGTTTGGGAATGCCTGTCACCTATTTTAAAAGGCCATCTGCGTAAAAACTTTTGCATGCCTTTAGAATGCAAAACACTTCGGAAAGAAGCAATATTGCCGATCATGACTACCCTGTGTGGTGCCGATTAGTCACCGTTAGCCTGGTGAGGGTATTATGCACATGATCTCACTACCAGGAGGGTATAATGCGTTGGAGATTCACTCTTATCCCCCTAGACCCCCCCCCCCCCCACTTACACCGTATCTCTGCAGGCATCCTGACCAACCAGTAGGGGTTGAACTCCCAGTGACAAGCATCTGATCCCTCACTGGCTTCCCACTAAGAAACAGTGCCCAAATGCACAGCCAGGCTGGAAGTGTCGAGCATTTTCTAAATGATATCTGTATTATAAAGGTTGTCTCAGCAACAGCTGGCTGTGCATAAATCCCTCTATTTGTTACATACTGATATCTCTAACTTAATATGAAGGAGGTTAATAATAGAGATAGAATTGTTTATGTCTTCTCGAAGCATAAAATGTGGCCGGTAAATTGATAGCAGCTCTTCTTTGCCTCTCTCAGTGCCAATAAAATGCAGAAGCAAGTGGAGGTCAAGATGGACGGGAGCCACCTTGAGCCCACCGTGGAATCTTCTGACAACATATGCAGCAGCATGTGTGATAAAATCATGAAGAACATGGTTCTCACTCTCACAATCTTGGGTAAGTTGTTTTTCCAATCCAGCCGCTTTCATCCGCGATCCGTCAGCGTTCCGACTCCCGCCTTTTCCCAGCATGCATCAGTACAGTCCAGATAGATCGTTCAGGCCATTGCTGCACACTCAGACAGACAAACACCAATAAAAGTAGCTGTTGACACACACAAGAAAGCCAAGATGGCTAGCTAGTTAGCTCGTCGGTTATTTTCTGTAACCAGTAATTTGATGCTCCACTGGTTACAGAAACCAAGTCAGACAAAGTAGTCCCTCATTGCGGTGTGCTTTCCTACTCTAAGAGCATTAAGTGGTCCAATTTGACCCATTTGCTCTCTCGGTTGCACTGCTTGTTTTCATCAAACCCTTCAACTCCAGTCAGTTTAGTTGTATACCAATGTTATCCCACTGCAGCGGTCGCTACGGCAACGGTGCACTTAAAAAAAAAATGGCCGGCACTCTGACCGACCTGCTATAGTTGATTTTGAATGAGAATGTCCGTTACGTTTCTATTTTATTTCTATTGTTTACCACCAATTGTTCACACACACACACACATTAGGAAAACATCCCTAAAACCTCCCCCAGGGGAGGCCCCACCGTCTCAAATCCAGGGCCCTCTTGCCCTACGTGAAGCCTTTTTACTAAATACCATTCGAATATGAAAACATGGTTCACAGCTTCTTGTTAAAGGCATTCAAATTATTCTGTGATTTAATATTTCACACGAACTGCACGTAAAAACAAGAAAGAAAAAAGCTGCCGTCCTCCGTGTGTTATTATTTCACTGTTTGTTCAACTCTATTTTTATTCTACAGTCGATGACGGGTGTTCAGCGACTGGGAAAACATTTGGATTAAAGTCATATTCTCTCGGTGCCATTATTTTACACGGGGGTTGAACCACGTAGCGTACGCGGCACCGCGACTCTCTCAGATGACTTTGTTTGTTTGTTGTTAATTTATAAAACTCTCACGAGCAGAAACAGGTGTTCATCGTGTCGATACGATGGCGTTCAGACACTTCCGGGGCGTCTCGCGGCTCTCTGCGATTTGATTTGTGTGTTTTCTCAGGTGTGTTTCTGGGCTCCATCGCTGGAATGCTGCTGCGCCACGTATCGCCTCTCCCCCCCGACGTCGTTATGATCATCTCCTTCCCCGGAGAGATCCTAATGAGGATGCTGAAGATGCTGATTCTGCCTCTCGTCGTCTCCAGTCTGGTCACAGGTGGGCGAGTCGGGTGCGGCGGCGGTTGTTCTGCTCAATTTGCCTTGAAACGAGGTTGCGGCGGTCGCAACTTGTTGCTGCCTGAGAGTTGCGTTGCAACAGGAGAGATGAGAGAGTGGGCGGGTTCTTTCTTCTGGCTCATTGTGTTTGAACAAGACCTGTTTGGAGGATGAGAGGCATGCAGAGGTTTTTTCGGGGGGGGGGGGGGGGGTTCGACACTTAAAAACTATATTTAGTGAGACGTCAACGACTCGGACCAAATTAATCCAATCGCAAGGAAATAAATTTTGTATTTTTATGTTTTAGACAAACCGTGGATACGTTGAATGTCTTGAATTTTTTCAGTGCATGTATTTGAGCATTTTACGTGATTATAATAACAAGTAACAAGCCAGAAAGCCCTCTAAGGCTTGTTGTTCCACTGGTAACGTTACGTAAGAAAATTGGATTATGGTTGTTTACGTTGTTACGTTACATTATTATTTTAACATAAACCATCTAAATTATCTTTTTTTTCTGAACCTGAACCAAGTAGAACCTAACAAATCATTTGACAACGTTAACCACATGGCATTGTGCTTTTATTTTGAAGTGTGAAGAAACGTAGATATTCAACGTATCCCGTGTTTGCAGAAATGTACAATGGTCACATACGACTGGGTTGACCATAATACTTCTATATATATATAATATAATAATTCCAATACTGACAGTATTTATATACTTGAACATTTCGTTTATTATGTTTGTATGTTCTTGTGATTGATGACGTCCAGCTCTGTTCATGTGCTAGATCTAGATCGACCAATAAGCTTCGAATAGCTTGTAAAATATCGTTTTAACTTTGTTTTACAAACTTTTAGTCGTTCCTAATAATGATGCACATGTGACAATAAGAAATATCGTCTGCAGTCGGCCGCAGTGTGCAGACGCATTTTGACAGTTCACACGACTTCTCTACGAACCCAATTACCCTCAGGAAACAATTCATGTGTCGCAAAACCTCCGGTTATTCATTCTGTTGCAGTTGCAGAAGTCGAGACGCAGTGTTTCAATCACTCGCTGTCACATCGGAAAAAAAAACACATTCAATAGATTAGTCCTATTGTCCGTGCGAATGTGAAAATTAAAGCGTGGAAATGTTCTCCTTGTGTACTCTCGCAGCAGAGTTTCTGAGTCATCTCACTTTTTGGAAACGAGCCATGTGAATTTTCTTCTTTCTTTCTGTGAGAGCAGAATGAGTTTTCTTTCCCAATATATATTTGCACAATATGTTCTCACAGCGAGAACAGTCACAAAATCCACACTTATCTAAATGAGGTGAGCATCGTGTGTGTGGAGGATCCACAGTTCAAGTGCTGCAAGCCGGTCTGACTGGAAGCAGCAAGATCAACTTAATGGTGATGTGGAGTTTCAAATATGTTCATTGAAATCATTTGTGCTAAACAATCAGCATTTGTAGATAATAGGGAACTACTTTTCTTTACATGATTTACTTTAAATGGAAAAAAAGAGGGGAAAAAACTGAGAGAGGAAAAATAGAACAAATGGGGGAATAAAAACAACATAAATAATGTCAGAAGAAATTCTGCAATTTTTTGAGTTTTAATATATATATATATATATATATATATATATATATATATATATATACTATTAGCCTATATAGTCTGTTGTTGAGAAGCATACAATTTACTAAATGCATCAGGCTATTTCCAGTATAATCATTTTAAGTTCTGGTTTTCTACTTTGGGGGGCCTAGAGAAGAGGTCAGATGCATGAAAATGCTCCGATGAATTTTCATAATCATACTTAATCGCAATCTAATAAAGAGAGAAACATTTTCAGTATCGGGTGTCACCGACTTTATTTTTCTTGCCGACAGGACTGGCGGGTTTGGACGCCAAATCCAGCGGCCGCTTGGGCACCAGGGCCATGGTGTACTACATGTCGACGACGGTGATCGCGGCCGTCCTGGGAGTGATCCTGGTGCTGCTCATCCATCCCGGCAACCCCAAGCTGAAGGCCAACCTCGGGCAGGGGAAGAAGAACGACGACGTCTCGAGCGTGGACGCCTTCTTCGATCTCATCCGGAATCTTTTCCCGGAGAACTTGGTGCAGGCGTGCTTTCAGCAGGTGGGGGTGGGGGCGTCTCGCCTGGAAAAAAAAGATTCCAGAGCGTCCCGATTCACTTCCTCCAACCTCTTTTTGTTCTTTTTCCTCCGCTCTCTTTTTTGTCCAGATCCAAACGGTAATCACCAAAGTGCCGGTGCCCACCAACAGAACCAAAGCGCCCCCGCAGTTCACTGTGAAAAGGGCGCTCCAGTTCAAGGGAGGGATGAATGTCCTCGGTAGGTTAAACGTCTCACAGCTGAGAAGAAGTTATCTTTTTCATTTTTGTAAGACCACAATAACTAGAGAACGCAATAAGATAAACGCCCACCCGCACCAAAAACAAAACCTCCGCGGCGGGTGTAACAAACACCTGTGACGCCGAAGTTCTTTTTCAGAGTATTATCCTGTTTTATATAACACACGTTTAATCCAAGCGTAACACAACATTACTTTGTCCGTACAGGTTTGATCGGATTCTTTGTCGCTTTTGGAGTAATTATGGGCAAAATGGGGGAAAAGGCCAAAATGATGTTGGAGTTTTTCAACGTCCTGAATGAGATCGTCATGAGGCTTGTTGGCGCAATTATGTGGTAAGTGCATTTCCTCGATACAGGCATACCGACATTGCCGAACCATCCCTCCTCAATGTATTCAAAATCCTAATGACGAAAACATTGTGTGTCTCTCTGAAGGTACTCCCCCTTCGGTATCGCCTGCCTCATCTGCGGAAAGATCATCTCCATCGCGGACTTGGAGATGGTCGCCAGGCAGCTGGGCATGTACATGGTCACTGTGATAGTGGGCCTGATCATCCACGGAGGCATCTTCCTTCCGCTGATATATTTTGTGATAGTAAGAGAAAACCCCTTCACCTTCTTCATGGGGATATTCCAAGCGTGGGTCACGGCACTCGGAACAGCGTCCAGGTATGACGAGGGGATTTCTGTGCCTGCTTCTAATTTTGTGGCTTGTTCCGACCGTAGCCAAAAATCCCCCTTTTTCCCCTCCACGGCTACATGGTACATCCGATGCAAGCTTTATTTCAAATGGTCCCTTTGAAGTCGTTGGCTTCTCGCCGTGTTGGATGACCTGCCTGCACCAGATGTTTTTATCAATGGCGTGCGCGCACTCTTTCCCCCCTCCTGAGGTTGAAAGCGCGTGCCAGAAAACACTCGTTGGTTATCAGACATAAAACATACACGACAACGGCTGGGTTTTGTTCTCGGATGAGATTCAGCCTCAAAGTGAACTGGAACTTGAAAAACTTTCCGCTCCCTCGGCGACGTGAAACTCACGAAAGCCTTTCGTCTACGTTCGTCTGTTTTATTTAACGTCTTAACATGAATATTTTACCAAAGTTCAGAGTGGATTTATGTTTGTTTGAAAAGAAGAATAGTGTAATTAATTTTAAAAAACCACCGCAGTCAACAGACAATCTATGATTTGCTGTAAAGTTCTTTGTTCTTGCCATAAAATTCCAGTGTGGGTTCAGGGTTCAGGGTTAGGCCCCGAAACTGCATTATCAGTTTGTGACCACGGCCACAATTCTTCCTCCCTTTCATTTCGCCGCAGCGCCGGCACCTTGCCCGTCACGTTCCGATGCCTGGAGGAGAACCTGGGCATCGACAAGAGGGTCACGCGCTTCGTCCTCCCGGTGGGCGCCACCATCAACATGGACGGCACGGCGCTTTACGAGGCGGTGGCCGCCATCTTCATCGCTCAGATGAACGGGATCAACCTCGACTGGGGTCAGATCATCACCGTCAGGTGAGAATTACGGTATTCCTCCATGAATACTGGTGAAGCGTTTGTGCAGTGAAGATGTACAAATGTTTTTTAAATACAGTAAACCTCATGTTTTTCTGTTTATTTAACATAAATTGAATAAAAGCCATAATTTGGGAGTTTGTGCATATCGTTGTGGATATCAATGACTTCAGTTGAGACAACTGTCTTGATTATGGTCAGATTATGAGTCATTTCAAATGTTGAAGTTGGCGTCATACCGTTTCTTAATAAAATAGTTTTGTGGCAGCTTCTTCTGTCCTCCTGCTGAGAATATGAATTTCCCTGTTTTAGTATGACAGCCACCCTGGCCAGTGTTGGAGCAGCCAGTATCCCCAGTGCTGGACTGGTGACCATGCTTCTGATCCTCACGGCGGTGGGGCTGCCCACCCAGGACATCAGCCTCCTGGTCGCTGTCGACTGGCTGCTGTGAGTTCACCAGCAACACCAAACACATGAAGACACTTCCAATTTACCCTTCAAAAAAACCCTGAATGAGACTAAATTCATTTTTTTAATGTCATTTCAACAAAACTAGGACATTCGAGAAAAATTAGAAACACACCATGCTCAGCGGGTTTTTTAAGAAATACCAGTTATCCACGGTTAGCTTCAAAGCATAACCATCCAATCCCCCCCCCCCCCCCCCCCCCCCCAACAATCCTTTGGACGCTTAAATATTCTGCGGCTTTGTACGTTCCGGCAAAGTCTTTTTTGGTCTTTTACCCCATGGCTTGAAGTGGAAATAAAAAATAAGTACTAGAACTCCACTTATTCACATGTTGGCAATCTCTTGCTCCTTATTCCTATTTATATATTATTTATTTCGGCATGTTAAACTATGTCAGTGGTGGTCAGTTTATTCTTTATATTAATATACTCGGGCTATCCATCTTCTATAAAAGGCCTTTCACATGCCAAGTGAAATCAACCCGTAGTGTTGCTACTTATTTAAAGTACAGGCAGTTATGCGAGCAGAGGTGAGGCATGTGTCTTGACTTATTCAATCAGGTTTTAGGATCGTCAGGATGCTTTTTCTTCCTTCTTGGACCATTATTATTACGACTAGATGATGCCCAAAAAAGCTTGAAGACAAAAACTCGTTGTCGTTAAATATCGATTTCATAATTTAAACAACCTTTTAGTCTAAATATTGGATTCTTGTTTCATTGACTACATTTTATCACAAAAAAATTAACGACTTCTCGTCAGTTTGTTCGTGGGCTGTCTCGCCACTCGTTCTTCTGCTACTTAACTTTCGTACCACGTAACTTTCGTACCACGTAACTGTCAACGGCGGTCGCTCGATACAACGGATGCAAAATCTTTGGTCAAGAAGTAGACGCTTGACTTTGAAGTTAGCATTTTACTCGGGCTCTGATAACTTTCCGGTGGAGTATTACTCTCTTCATGCCCACTAGCAACAAAACTTAAAAACCCAAATTTGAACCGGCACTTCTCCTCGCCCACTTCTCTTCTTCTCTTTGTGTCTTTCCATGCGTGCAACTTGTCTTCCGTCAACGGCACAGGGATCGTTTCCGTACCTCCGTCAACGTGGTGGGGGACTCCTACGGCGCCGGCATCGTGTACCACCTGTCCAAGCACGAGCTGGACTCCTTCGACCAACAGGCCCGGCTGGAGGACTTTGAGATGGCGAAGACGCAGTCCTTCTTTGAGAATAACAGCAACCAGAATGTGTACGCTCACCACAACTCAATCTTGATAGACGACTGCAAGGTACATTTCACGTTAACGGACATAGAGACGTGCATGTAGAGAATCCTCCCCCCCCCCCCAGCTCTGTGTCTGCTGTGCTCGTCTTTTCTTTTCCTTTTTTCCATGTTTCTACGTGACTTCTTGTATCGGTGTATCTGTCCGTGTGTGTGTGTGTGTGTGTGAATAGAAAAAGGGATGAAAACGCGAAAATAAATATTTGCTATATTTATTTATCCACCTGTTACTTGTATGAAAAAGCAGTTTTTGTGGTACCGGGTTCAGCAAAAAGGCAAAGCACGTTTCTTTTTTTTTTTCTTTTTATATATTATAGATTTTTATCATCTTCAAAAACTCTGTTTAACTCTCAAATGTAAGTGTTAAATTTTAAGCATCAACCATTTTCCAATGCGTTGTCTTGTACACAATCATATTTAAGTTGTATTTTGATGTTGCATGTTTTTATTTTATTTTATTAAGAAACTGTTCTTTTATTTTCTTCTTCTTTGGTCTACTTAATTGGACATGTATTTATGGCAGCCCTGACCAAATTACACTTTTCAATAATTGGCCATCTTTTTAAAAGAGCATTTTTTTATTTATTATTTATTTATGTAGCCAGTGGTATACATAAAGACTGCTGTTTCACCCATTGTTTCATCGAGAGTGATGCATTCATTTATGAAAGTTAGCTTTTAGAGAATTTCACTCATTTGTTGATATTTCGTTTTGTCTGTATGATGCAACTTTTGCATGCCGATTACCTTGATGACTTGATTATTGTAATTCGGTTGGGCAGAGAATCCATACAATACATGGGCAAAACTATGACGATCCATATTTCCACGTAACGAACATTGGCATGTAAGCAGCATCGCCGTGCCATTGCATCAGTGTGCGAGATGACAATGCCGGGGGATTCGAACAATAATTCAGCCCCGAGGCCAAATGGCCTGAATGTAAAGGGTTGTACAATGGCTTCTCTGGTCCCAACCGCTGACGGTGTGTAAATGACGGTGCCTTGGCCCCCCACCCCCACAAACCCCCCCACCCACAGTTAGATGTTCTTGATAATTGCTTGCAGGTCACCAATGGCAAAATTGGCAACCCTGCAGGGTTCTCCCTTGTTGAGGAGGGACCGTGGAAATGCGAGTAAAGCAGATCCAGATGCTGCCGCGCCTTACCCTGAGTTCCGACAGCTTTAACTCTCTGCCGACACAGCTATAAAAATCGACAAAAAGCACACAAAAAAATAAAAAAGTTATGAGCACAAGAAACACCCCCTCCCCCCAACACCTCCAAAACAAAATCGAAATCGCATAGAAAAAAAGGAAACAGTCGGCCATCCGGGGAACTACTGGAGCGTACCGCAGACGGCTCGGCGAACTTGTGTTAGATCTTTGCACTAGACACAAACTGTAATGAAATGGTGCATTTCGAGCACTTTGTATACGAATCATCACGCGGTTGAAAACTCCACTCAGGGCCTCTCACTCGGTGCCGCCGCAACGCTTCTTGTCCCGTCCACGAAAGACTTCTTCGAAACCTCCTGCAACATCTCGTTTTTTCTTTCGTGTCGAAGCATTTTGTAGCTCGAAAGGGCAAGCGGCACGATATACGTGTCTCATTCAATGCAACGTCAAAGTTGGCGTAAATGAACTGTTACTGGAAGAGATGGGCAGATCAGAATCAGACAAGATGATTGTTTGTGGTACTCTGTCTTCTTAGGAAAACGTCCATAAACTCTGGGCCCGTGGGTGCTCCAAAAATAATGCACCCCGGGTTTTATGAAAACAGAGCGCTTTGTGTGGCACTGTGATGCAGGAGATGGTTACGCTGCGTTACCTTTTGACTGTTTGACTTATGGGATTACACCGTGATGTCACACACACGGCCAAGCCTAAGAAGCGAAGCTTAGGGCTAAGACCATAAGAGCAGAGAGGGGGGTTGACCTCTAAAAGTGGCAGCAAAAACAGTACAGGATGTCTTGCGGAGAGCTTTAAAGCAGAAAATAGAGTAGAAGGGTGCCCTCACAGCTGTTTAATTGATTCATTACTTTTTTTGTATACATGTTCTGTGTGAGCAATGCACTTCAAGTTTCTGTCTGCGGTCCCCAACAAAAAAAAAAAGTTATGCCTGTGTGCTGGAATGTGCCGCGTATTCACGCGCATTTTCTGAGAGCGAGAGGAAGATTGACAGGAGGAAAGAAAGGTCGGAAGGTTCGATGGGAGGAAACAAAGATGGCGTCTGTCAGCGGGCCGGTGCATTGCTCCTGTGTTTTATTTCTTTGCTACATGACAAACCTTGCCTTGACGACGTCAACTGCAGAGACCGACACGTTTCTGTCATAACTGTTCATTTCAATCGAATACAGGGACTCATGGATTTTGAGGCTGTTTTTTTTTTAAAATTATTATTATTATTTTTTTTAGAAGAGTTTTTTGGGAGTGAGAAGAAAAGTTCCTCCACGTCGGGACGTCACGTAGATCTCACAACGTAGTTTCCACGCCGCAGATTTTAAAACGCAAAGAACGAGCTGGGATTAGCCGTGGTCAAAGTTTGAATCCAACAAAAGGTCATCGGAGGTCGGCTGAATAACGTGCACGTTTCTGAGTTTAACTCTGTGTCGCAACTCCGTTCAAAACCGGCTCATTTATTTGTCCCATCTTTTTCTTTTTGTAAGCGACAGCTTACATAATCATGTTTAAAGTGCCTCCTTGCACTTTGTGTATATACTCTCTTTAGATAAAGTGTACAAATCAAAATGTATAGAATTTGACATGTCATGTCATCTTAATCAGGATTGTTTTTTTTGCTATGCTAAAAAGTTTCCATAACTATATATGTATGCGACAATGTTAGTACGTCAATTTTTCCTTTTATGGGCCACTAGTTGCCCCGATAGGTTGTGAATTTAGATTACTTACAAAGGCATTACATTTATCCGTTTTTAAAGAGAAACCACTGAGCTCCAAATGTTCGTCAGGGAGAGAAAACAAAGCCCAATTTCTTACTTTAATTTGTGATTCTTGTTATTATTTAACAGTTCTGAGCACATTAGGGTTATTGTTTTTCTTCCATGTGGAACATTGACGTTGGCAGCTACAGTATGTCTACATGCTGCGACAGCCTTCCTCAGAAACTAACAGCACACCAACTCATAATCCCATTATCTATTAATTCACATACATTTTCTCTATCTATTGCATTTCTTATTGTAGTCTAAATAAAAATTGGTTTCTTATTGGACTGGCCTCGTGTAGCATATGGACATGTGAAATTCTACAATCTTTTAGATAAAACATTTTCTATCTTTATTTATTTTTTGGATTCCGTGCACACGTTCGGTGTATTCAACCCTTCCCTTGTGTCGGTCGTCTGTTGTGATGCTCCGTAAACTCAACGGAGCGCAGACGGTATTTGTCGAGCAAGTGGACTGAACGTGTGTAAATGTCTTAATACTTGCGTGTAAATATTAATGGAAACAAATAAATGTTTATTGATGAGCTGCCGTTGTGTGTTTTTATTGACACGATGTGTGCGTGTCGAGAGAAGCCAGCAAGTCAGTTATGAGCAACGTTTCTTTATTGATTGCGGGGCGAAAAAGAGAACAGCTTAATATAAGTTACAATGCACAACAGTCGTAAGTTGTGTTATTAAAAAAAAAAAACTTTAAAATATTTATAATAAAAAAGGACAATATACAAAATTAATTTCACCATACTGGACATAATTTTTCATCCATCAACAGACCTGCAAGTTTAAAAACATTATTTACAAAAAAAAAAACGTAAAAACTTGAAATAAGGGGCCTTTGTGCAACTTACCCACCCAGATTTTGTATTCTACAGTTAATACAATAAAAAACACACTAACCACAATATTGTCGTCTCAAAGTAAAGATATTAGAGTTTTGGGGGACTGGGCTCGGCACTGTGAAAGTCAACAGGCCCAACCGGTTTTGGATGAAATGTGCTTCAAATACAGTCTTTGTGGTTCTGTGACGAGTCTGAAGCCTCCAGAAGGTCACGAGTCTGAAGCCTCCAGAAGGTCACGCGTCTGAAGCCCTCAATGAGACGAGTATTTCTCCGGAAGCTCCTCCAGGGGGATGACCGTGTACTCTGCCCTGCGCCCGTTCTCCTTGGGACGGTCGTTTGGAAGGAACGTCTCCATCTCCACCTCCCTGTGCTGGATCGAGGCGTTAGTTTTGTCCTCCAGCTGTGACGCCCGGCTCGGTCCATTCCACCTGCGCAAAAATAAAAATGGAACGGTGAGAATTCAATTCTCAAAATAGTTACAATTAGAAAATATTGTTAGTCTCGGTCTGATTTTGAACTCTTACCTCTCTCTAGTGGCGATGGCGACAAAGAGCATTACCAGCGCTGCAAGACCAACAATAAAACCAACGATAATCATCCACCCTGGAGGTAAAGGAGAGTAGGAGTTAGTCAAATGGACTCTTTGGCCAGAAAATCCAGTTTATTAAAAACTTTTTTTTTTGGTCTGGACTCACCTGGTGTACCTCCTGCTGTGGAGGATTCCGGTACAGATTCATATATTTTCCCGTTGTTTGTTTCTAGAAAGAAAAAAAAGCAAATTGTCCATAAGCAATCAATAAAGATGTTATTAAAGTGATTGTCAGCATCACTATTGGGTCAGGTATTGGATATTTACCAATAAACATCTGTCGCCCATTTTTTATGGCGGTAGTTGTTGGCATCACTTCCAAACCTTCCTCCGATCCAGAGCCTTCACTTCCTGGTATCGGCACAGGAACCGTTTGTTTGGTCGCGGAGGTTGAAGATGCGGTGCTAGTTTCTGCGCTGAAGGTCATACTGGAGTGTGTAGACGTGGTGGAGTACAGGCCAAACATCTCTCCATCCCCGGACCCCGGGAAAGAACCCTGGGTGCTAGGGAAGCCAAAGGTGGAGACAGCGGGGTCGGTGGTTTGCGAGGCCGAGATGTGGTCCGGGGTGGCGCTGGGCTGGGTTTCGTTCGGCACCGGGGCCGAGCCGGACAGTGGGCTTTGGGTGGCGGCTGAAACTGAACTAGAGTCGTCCCTTGGCGGCAGTGTGGAGGCGGCGCTCGAAGCATGTGAAACTGTCGTGGTTTCAAAGTGGAGTGACACGGAGGTCGTGGCCTCCTCGATGGCTTCCCCTCCGCTGCCTTCAATCGCGACGCCCTCTATGAAGTCGGCGAACGGCCGCTGGGAAGCCTGAATGGTTGAGTTTGTCGCGGGCAAGCCAGTCGCTTGCTTCATGGGCGAGTCAGTCGCGGGCAAACCAGTCGTTTGCTCCATGGGCGAGTCAGTCGCGGGCAAACCAGTCGTTTGCTCCATGGGCGAGTCAGTCGCGGGCAAACCAGTCGTTTGCTCCATGGGCGAGTCAGTCGCGGGCAAACCAGTCGTTTGCTCCATGGGCGAGTCAGTCGCGGGCAAACCAGTCGTTTGCTCCATGGGCGAGTCAGTCGCGGGCGAACCAGTCGCGGGCGAACCAGTCGTGCCTGAAGGGTGGGCAAGGTTCTCGACGAGGAAGCCGTCCGTCACGGCCTCTCTGAGGACTTCATCCAAGGCTTTGGCGGGGACCTCGGACACATCTAGAACGAGGAAAAAAAAGAATGGAAAAAAATTCCACCGGTCACGTTGAGTGTTTGCATACCTGACCCGACACGAGCAAAGGAAAGTTACCAGGGCTTTGGTGAGCTTCGCCCCCAAAGACAATTCTTGTATAAACTTGTCACGTTCACCTTTCATGAGGGCCGTTGGGAAACAGCAATGATTAACCCGTGTGACTAATCGGATACAAGTGGGCGGACAAAAGATAGGCGGCCTCATCAAAGCATTAGTTTGGAGAGCAAAACGCTTGTTTGACACACCCTGTGCAACAGGGTAAATATGATGGCTCATTTTCTGTTTAAGGAAGTCTTTATCAGGGGGTTTGTGCCAGTAGGGCGGTGGAACAACAAGAATAGGCAATTGTCTGTATTATTAATGCAAATATTCAATGTTTATAGGAAATATTTTTTTTAGAGCTTACATTTAGTGCGTTTTCAGGTTCTCATTTACTTGATTCTACTGCAATACTGCGCTCTTACTGCATTAGTCTTGTTTTACAGCTGCTTTTCAGAATAAGATTATACAAATTATTACAAATACAAATTGCAAAACAAATTAAACTAGTGGTTACAAGAGTCTATGAGATTCCAAAACATATAAGATTGTAATTACTTTTCAGGGCCCGAAGAGGAAACATGAGCCACATTTTAAAAAGCAAAGATGAGGAAAGTATTTTATGCTTCATTAATCACTTCATGACACCTCAGATTAATCTTGTGACCCTCAAGCCTTTGGAACCACTGCCTAAGCTAATTATATATGTAAAGTAGTGAATAGTAGCTAGACACCTTTATCAGATACATCAGTAAAATGCTACTTACTCATTGTTAGTGTTAACAATCTAAATATATAATGTTATTAGTCACAGGGACTATTTCTGCAGAAGTGCTTTTGATTTTGCCGATAATACTTCTGTACATTGCATTAAAGTAAAAAAGGGAATGAGAATGAATACATAGACAGACACCCTCCACTTCTGCCCCGTCACGTTGAACCCGATGGAGTTACCCATTTTGCCCAAACTTGTGCGACGGCTTTTTGCTGATCTGTGGTTTCACCTTACTGCAGAAAACGCTCGTATTAAATGCACCTCCTGGAGCGGCTCAGGACATTTCACAAAGATCTCCGTTGTCTAATCCGGTTGGTGAAACCCGTGCACCCACGATGAAATAAGTACTCTGAAAAAAAGTCGGACCCGAAACACGACGCGCATCTCGGGGAGGGAGGAGAACGCTGACTCACGGGGGGGGGGGGGGTGTAAGGACACCGAGGGCATTAATGAAATGTTAGAGGTCTGGAGAGATGGAAAACCCAGAACTACGGCCTCATTAGTCCACCAGGTGTAAAAAAAATAAAGTAATTTAGCCCAATAATCCCATTCATGACCAGGGAATATCATATATGAGGAGGATTATTATATCTTTATTTAAAAAGGGACCATGTACAGTTAAAACATAAATGTCAACATTTGATGGAGTGTACCAGATTGTAGCTTGACAGACAAACAATCGAACACAGTACAAGGATAATATATCTATCTATCTATCTATACACACACACAAATAAAAAAAGAATATATAATTAAATTAAAGAAAATATACACACATACATATATATATATATATATATATATATATATATATATATATATATATATATATATATATATATATACACACACACACACACAAATAAAAAAGAATATATAATTAAATTAAAGAAAAAATATATATATATATATATGATTAAATAAAATTGAAATAAATATATATATATTTCCTTTTAGAGTTTAATCATAAGAGAGGAAGCTACATGGCTTAAGTGTTTAAGATTCATGGCTTTAAACAGAAGATATTAGACGATGGCTTACCATTAACAGGTGTCGAGTGGACCACAGCAAGGAGTCCAAGAATAAGCCCGAATAGAAGAGTCCTCATCTTCATACCAGAAACGTTTGACGCAGCCATGGAAGGAAGGGAAGTCTGCGAGAGAGGAAACTATTTGGCTCACTGAACTGATAATGAAGCAGATAAATCATGTGTTCGCTTTTATATACACACACACACACACACACACACACACACACACACACACACACCACCAGGTAGGAGTCACATCAGTACAACAATGGCTGACGACAGAAAGGAAGGCTGGCACACCTGTGGACACACCCTCTTCCTACGGCACACTTTCTCACGCTTTATTCTCCCTCTCTTCCTTAAACAAACACACACACAAAAAAAGCTAAACAAAGAAATCCAGTTCTTCGGGAAGTCGAGTACGTTTTTAGGCACTTCTCGATAAAGAGGGGGAACAGAAAGATTGCATCAATTTCACAAGAAATATGACTGAATTACAAAATAAAATCGATGAGAACAAGTCTTACATTTACTGCAACCGCCATAAAACAATACACACGACAAAATATACAAACATAACAAAGATAAACAAAGGAACGTAAACAAAACACGCTAAAAAGAGAAAAGATAAGTGGGATAAAAAAATTTAAGAAAAAAAAGGCCAAAAGTTTCTCACTCAAAGATTTCTTTTTTTAAATTTATATATTATATATATATATATATATATATATATATATATATATATATATATATATATATATATATATTCAGCCGGCGGCTCAATTATGGAAAAACATAATCAAACCCCCTGTGAACAGCTTCGGGGAAGTAGAACATGGCATGGCTGACAATTGGGGGGAAGAAATTAAAGATCTTAATTACAGCAGGTGAGAATGTATGTGCGGTTCTGGGCAACCGGCCACCTCTTATCGTCTTTCCTTAATCCAGCTTTCCCATGTTTTCGCAGATGGGTTTCAACAAGTTCGTCAAAAAAAACAACCAACTTTCACATGAATTTCTTGACCCATTTTTCTTCTCCCCTCCAACATGCTCCGCTCAGCATCCTCCCACTGGACTGTGTACTGTAAATATGATGACTGTTGCTGGTGATGGTATTTGACGGAAGTAGGTGCGTCACAGCACCGCTCCAGGCCGCCCCCCCCCGCACCCGGGGGCGATCTGGTGTGCTCAGACGTCATGGTTTACTCAGCGTGTGTGGGTGTGCACACACACACACACACACACGCCTGTCCGGTCTTGCACGCCACACCTAGACGAGGATCGTTTTCTGTTACTGTTCGAGAATGAACTTTCAACGAGGCATAATAATAATAATAATAATAATAATAACTACGTGCAGTCCGGACGCAAAAGCGTGACTCCACAAGCGTGCAACAGTCTGCACGCCTTTATTGGCGAGACACCGCTCATGATTCAAAATGGGAATCTTTTTCACAGTGATAGTTATTGTCTAGTTAACAAGTAGGTCCTTATGTAAGACGTATATGTCCTATGAGATAAAAGTGAATATATTTAGTATCGTAATAGTTTATCAAATGATCTTAATATAGGTCCAGAGAGTCAGTGTCTTAGACGATTGCCCTCTGAATGCTCGAGTTATAACGAAACGCATGCAGTTTGAGTTATTTATTTTTAATGGTAAAAGTAGCCGGGATTTTGGGGCAGTGAAATAACTAGTAGTTTGGGGTAAAGGCTGAGCTGTATGAAGGCTAACTGGCTCTGCGTTTCATCACCCGGCAAAACTTCAATGGCTTCTCAACCAACATGGAGGGGGGGGATTCCACAACGACTGGATTCTCATTAAAAATATATATTCTTTTTACCTTTTGAGATATTTAGACTTCGAGCAGTATTTCTCTTTGGTTGACCCTTTTTTTTTTTTTTTTTTAAAGCACGCATTCGGCCCCTGGTGGAAGGCTTATTTCCTCAGAATTACATTTGCCATTTAAATTTTTAAATAAAAAAATAAAAACACTAGTGCCTGTTCAAAAATATGCCTTTCCAGAACGAGTTGCTTAGCCTGTGGTATTGCTGCATCCTCAAAAACCACTCTGCAAAAAAAGTTCACTTCAGTGTCGTCACACGCCCGAGCCGTGGTCAGAAACACTCTGGTTCAGGGAGAACATTGAAATAATCCCCATACTGGGGGCAGTCTTTACTGTCGTCACGGTGGGGCAACAACACAACAGGGGTAGACCCAAACGTCGACACATGTGAACAGAGGGATGAGACACTGTGAATTTTTTTTAAAGCAATGTCCAACACAAACAACCCTAACAGAGCAAAAGAGTAGAAAGGAGGAAGCATATACTGGGGAACAAAGCAGGAAGCATACTGGGGAACAAAGCAGGAAGCATACTGGGGAACAAAGCAGGAAGCATACTGGGGAACAAAGCAGGAAGCATATACTGGGAAACAAAGCAGGAAGCATATACTGGGAAACAAAGCAGGAAGCATACTGGGGAACAAAGCAGGAAGCATACTGGGGAACAAAGCAGGAAGCATATACTGGGAAACAAAGCAGGAAGCATATACTGGGAAACAAAGCAGGAAGCATATACTAAGAAACAAAGCAGGAAGCATATACTGGGAAACAAAGCAGGAAGCATACTGGGGAACAAAGCAGGAAGCATACTGGGGAACAAAGCAGGAAGCAAATACTGGGGAACAAAGCAGGAAGCAAATACTGGGGAACAAAGCAGGAAGCATATACTGGGGAACAAAGCAGGAAGCATATACTGGGGAACAAAGCAGGAAGCATATACTGGGGAACAAAGCAGGAAGCATATACTGGGGAACAAAGCAGGAAGCATATACTGGGGAACAAAGCAGGAAGCATATGCTGGGGAACAAAGCAGGAAGCATATGCTGGGGAACAAAGCAGGAAGCATATACTGGGAAACAAAGCAGGAAGCATACTGGGGAACAAAGCAGGAAGCATACTGGGGAACAAAGCAGGAAGCAAATACTGGGGAACAAAGCAGGAAGCAAATACTGGGGAACAAAGCAGGAAGCATATACTGGGGAACAAAGCAGGAAGCATATACTGGGGAACAAAGCAGGAAGCATATACTGGGGAACAAAGCAGGAAGCATATGCTGGGGAACAAAGCAGGAAGCATATACTGGGGAACAAAGCAGGAAGCATATACTGGGGAACAAAGCAGGAAGCATATGCTGGGGAACAAAGCAGGAAGCATATGCTGGGGAACAAAGCAGGAAGCATATACTGGGGAACAAAGCAGGAAGCATATACTGGGTAACAGAGCAGGAAGCAAATACTAGGGCACATACCAGGAATAGTAGCCAGACCAGCAGAGAGACAGGGGAACACAGGGTTTAAATACACTGGGCAGGTGCAGGTGATTGGAGGACAATGGAGGATTCAATCAGGGGCGGGGCATACAATCACAAAGGCAGGAAGTGAAGGGAACACGGGACACAAGAGGCAGGGGATTTCAAAATAAAACAGGAAACAAACTAAATCAAAACCAACAACGGGACAATTAAAAGGGCCCCAAACATTTATTATGATGTTGACATAATAAAAATATTTATGTAATAATTATGTTAGCTATCTAAGTTATTAAGAAAAAGGGCCCAAAAAACACTTAAGAAATGTGCAAATCAACTGTGTACTACTTACCGTGTTATTATTGTAGCACTACAATCACTTGAAATGTTACTACGTAGAAGTTCCAGATTTGATTTAATAAATTAAAATACAATGCATTATTATTCATTAAACAATCCAGCATTGTATTAGAATTAAAAGCTGCACCGGGAAATAAAAATGTATGTACATTGTACACACAGTGACTCTCTTTCACACTTTTACTGTGTACTATTAGGAGTTGATAATTTTACCTCAGAAACAAAAAGTTTCGTGTCGGCCTACTTTCTCTATTTACCACCGACATTACCAACGTTCCCATCGAGAGGACGACGCGCTGGAGCCCCGAAGCCCCCCCTGCAGCCCCTGTGGCTTGAACACAGCGCCGTTTGCTTGTTTATTAAAAGTTTGATATTGAACGTGTTTTTTTGTTGTTTTTTTTGCCTGCAACAAATCCGACAGAAGCACCGCCTCGGGTACCCCGGCAACAAGCTACGCCCAGCCAAGTGTAACGCGGACCGAACGACGAGCGGACAGAGAGCGACGCTTCGCTTCATAGTAGAAGGGCTAAACACTCACACCTGGGGGAAATCAAAGGGGATCATTGTTTGTGTTCATATTTTCCCTAAGTGATAAAATCCCCCCCCCCCCCTTTCCACACACACACACACACACACACACCATCTCAGCATTACCAGATTTCTTCAGACTCTAAAACATGACACAGGATTTTTCTCTGTGTTCGGGGGTGTACAATCGAGGGGGAAAAAAAGCCTGAATGGCTAAACACTTGCAAAGCAACAGAACACAACAGGGTATTTTAAGGGCAGGTCCTCTGGGCATGTGCAGGCCAATTAGCAGCCATTGTAAAAGACTCCCTCACTCCCTCCACCTCGCTGTTATCTCGTGTTTCATGGCAGCAGCCATTGTTCCTGTCTGCAAAGCCCCAGCTCTCTCTCTCTCTCTCTCTCTCTCTTTGCAGCTCTCTCACATCTATTACCACCATGAATAATCAAGAGGAGCCTTCATCACCGCTATTCTACCATGGACCAATATCCGCTTCAGCTCCACACACTTCTCCCATCGGATTCATAAAAACACATAATGGCGGACGTCATTGCGTCGACCCCCCCCCCCCCCCCCCACCCACCCAAAAAAAAACACATTGTTTGCCGACTTTCCAATTTTGAACCATTTCAGTAAAAAAGTGAATAAAAAAAAAAAAGGATTTATGAATTCAAACAGGGAGGAAGATAACGTAGTGTTTCAACCGGAAATATTACATTTGATGGTAGTTTTGGATGCGTCACCTAATCTGAATTTTTTTTTTTTTTACAATCCTCGAGCTTATTAGTTATGTTCACGGGAGGAGAAAAGCCAAAAGGGGCTTACAGAAATTTAATTTAATTGTAACATAAGAGTGCAGAATTTCATATCAGTGACACAAACAGAGAGGCTTCCCAAGACTGTAGTTTCTCCTCTCTCGCAATGGTTACGTTACATCATGTGAAGAACACAGGTGAGTCAATGACCTGCAGCACAATTGCAAGGACACACACAATAATAGTGTCAGATTAAAAAAAACTAAACATTTAGCTATAGTAAAGAAAAAAGAAGAAAAGAAATCAACCAAATATAATGATTTTTTTTTTTTTTTTTTGGCTGGATTTATTTACAACTGTTTATGATATCACCATGGACATGAAACAAAAACATGACAAGCCAGTACTTTATAAAGGAGCCACTCCTTTTAAGTTGCAGATTAATTATGGCCTACGGCTTGAGGAACTATGATACCTGGGAAAGGCCCTTTTAAGTGTTGTAAAAGGACCCAATAAACATACAAACATTTGCATACAGGACACGTTCCATTCACGAATAAACACGCTTTTTGCCACATGTATGTAGATTATCGCATTCTTTGGAAAATCTAGTCATGGTTTCATCTCATTTAATGTAAAAAAAAAAAAAAAAAGTGGATTGCGGTGTTTGTACATCATTTCTCTGGGTTGAATATTATCTTTAATGTAGATTACTGTGATTCCAACTTTCTTTCCCTGGTTGATTATGTTGTAAATTTAATTTCCTGGTTGACAAAAAGCTAATTAATCAGGTACCGCGTCGCGTTCATTATTCATTCTAAAACGCTTGATTATTAGTTTGCTTGAATTATTCCATTGATTTTAATCTATTGTGACATTCTTTGTCTTTTTTTTTTTTTTTTTATGCCCGCTGTTCATTTTGAAAGTGTCTTTTCTAGGAATTATATGTCTAATGAATGCGTCTCCAACGTTTCATGGCACTCGCGGTACCTCAGAGTTGTTATGTAAATGACCAAAACCCAACGGTGGCTCCGGATGAAGAGCAAAGAGCTCACCAAAGACCTCGGCATTACTTTAGAATGACGATCTGAACTCACTCTGGGTACCCAAAACACCAATAAAAAAACTGCATCAAAGAAAAGCATTCGAATAAGCGTACACACACACACGGCTCATCGCGGTGATTCAAAATACGACAGTCGTACGTAACACCGTGGGCCTGTTTCGACTCATTTTCTATTGCCCTTATTCAGCCTCCGGTGCTGTCGGAGAACTCAATGACACTTCAATCTTACTCTGATGAGAAGAAGATACTAACCGGCGTCTGCCAGACTGAAGATTGGCCAAAAGATGGGAACTTCAACAGTGCTTAGAGTTACACCGTTCCCATGTGCTGCAGGACTTGGAGCCTTTTCAACGGGGGTAAACAAAGCCAAACGGTGAGAAGCGACTGTGAACCAAACAACTGATAGCATGTTCAGACTAGAAGCATGCTGGAAGTCCTTGGGAATTCATCATTGCATTTGAATAAAACCACACACATAGTATTTGCATTCATGGGTTGGCTAAGCAGGATCAAAGACATATGTTTGTTATCCAGCTTGTATTTAATATCTGTTATCTTCAGGTGAAACTTATACTTATACACTGTGCACGCCGCACAGTGTATAAGTATATTTAGAGCTACTGACAACCAATGTAAATGTCCTTTTTTTTTTTAACCCAAAAAAGTTACCGGGCCAATAAAAAATGATTGGCTTCAAAGTTTATTGTAAGTGATGTTTATAGGTTGGCGTGTCAGTCAGATGCGATGGTGTAAATGGATGCGGTGAGTCGATACCACATGCGGTGTTGTTTGGAATGGATGGGGAATTTGTAAATGATGTTCGACATGACAGCATTACTGTGATCACAGTTTTTAAACTGGCATTTCAAAGTAAACAGCTGGCAGGGGGGTGATGCGAGAAAAAAAAAGCCCCAAAACAGCATGCCATCAAACCGAGCTGCGGAGGCTTAATAGGTCATAACACAGCCTTGAAACGGAGCTTAAATGTTGAGCACCGAGGACGCCGTCCAAAAGACACTTTCGATGTGCAGAGGCAGACGACCACGACGGGTCGTGGTTAATGACGTGGGGGGAGCTACATGAGTCATTTGCATATTGACCATTTTTCTCCTGTAGCCATATACGTCATTAAAGATTAAAAAATGAAAAATTAGACCTGATTAGAGTTCAATGTTGTTGTCATTGCACACAGTGAGTGCCGGTGAAACACAAATGCAGTTTAGCATCAAAACCAGATGGTGCAAACAGCAGCAAAGTGCACGTTTAAAGATGAATGAATGTCCTGAATGAGCAATTAAGCAGCGGGGTAGTGAAGCATGATGGAATTTTATATACAAACACACACATACACTTAAAATGCAGGGGAGGAAAACACGAGTATAAAAAGAAAACAATGTTGCCCACTTTTTTTCATTCCGCCAGGCTTGTTTATCTAACAGCTATTGTTACTTTTCAGTTTTAAATACAAAAAAAAAATGTCTGTCACAGATTCAACTACACAAACGCATGTAAAGTTATTTAAAGCTCCACCTCGGCCAACGACAACGTTTGAGAAACTGCTTTCCAACCACCACAGTTACACACAGGCCATTCTGCATATTGAGGCCACAACCTCTTTTTTAATAGGCTTGAAGTTGAGTAAAACATTTTTAAATACTAAACTTTGATTTGCAACAGTATGTATATAAAGTGTGGTTTGCTTCTTGCACTTTGGATTAATTTCTCTTAAGGGGCTTTCTGACAGACAGGGCTTTTAAATAACCTAAACCGTGATCTTTTCCCTTCATTTAACCAAGTAGGTTTGTAGCTTAATCCCCTTAATTAACCTGTAGGGCGTTATCTGCCTGAGAAAGGCTTACTACTCAATATGCTGCACAATTAAAGTGTATCATTGCGCCGCAGACGTTTAGAGCCAGTACATATAATACATTTCATTAAAAAATAATAACAATATCATCAAAGACATGAGGCTTGACGGCCAAGTCGCTCACATCCCCCGGATGCTGCACTGGACGTCGCACGTTGATGACGCGGTAAGAGCCGCGACGGCGATTATTAGCTTTCTGTTTTTTGGAGCTCTTTTTTTTAAACATTTTTTTTAAAACATTTTTTTTTGTATCGTCGTAGCGTTGCGTTTTAACCGCCGGCTGACTTCACGAACGTAAGTACGGGAGAGAAGTTAAGTTCTACGGTGTCGTGTTTACTGGGGTTGTTTTCATCGTTAGTTAAATAAACCTATAAAAGTTACGTCCGAGTTATTGCTAAAGTACATGTTAGCTAAAGCTGCTGCGGGCGAGGCGACGGTAGCACACTTTAGTTTGTGGAGCCCCAAAAAACAAACTTATTTCTATCGATCTGTACACGTACGACATCCTCTCGTCCCGGGACCCTCAGCCCCCCCACCGGTTCAGGACCCTCAGCCCCCATACCGCCCCCCCCACAAAAAACCTTTTAACAGGGAGTATAAAAAAAAAAAAAAGGGGGAAGAAACCTTCGGGAGATGTCACGTGACCAGAATGAACAACATAGAGTTACACACATTGAATGGATATGACATACAGTATTCATATAATGAAAGTACTAGGCATGATACAGATTTAAATTATAATTTTTTTTAAATCAATTGCACTCACTGTGAATACCTGACGTCATGTGTGCTGATTGTTTACTAATGAATCAAGAGATGCACGTTTTTTGTTTGTTTTTCTTGCCCCAGCATCAAGACCACAGATGGAGATTTCACTGATAAAAACCCACAACTTGGAAATCCACCCCCCCCCCCCCCCCCCCCTCTTTTGTTGCAATGCCCATTTGCGCAATTCGGTTTTTCGTGCCACAGCCTGTGCTGACGTGTGCACAATTCCAGAGGAATTAACAGGAAACTGACCCTGAAATGTGACATCACTAAGTTAGCTTGCCGTGTGTGTGTGTGTGTGTGTGTGTGTGTGTGTGTGTGTGTGTGTGTGTGTGTGTGTGTGTGTGTGTGTGTGTGTGTGTGTGTGTGTGTGTGTGTGTGTGTGTGTGTGTGTGTGTGTGTGTGGGGTCCTTTACTCAACGAGAGCTCCACAGGTTAGGCTCTATTGTAGCAGGATGAGGGTCCTATTTTTTTAGGGGTTGAACCTGAAACTATGCACTCTTTGTGTATATGTTAATGCCACATGACCCACATGGTGTTTGTCTACAAAAATATTGGATAACATCAACGGTTTTAAAAGTGATCAAGTTGCAGCTGTTTATCGAGGTGAATGTAGTATATTAGTATGACTATTTTGTTGGCCTAAGTTTGTTATTTTAAGACTACTGCAGATACACACAACTTGAACCAGAGAGCCACTTAATTAAATATACTCCTGGCGGAATGAAAACTTTTGCTCAACAGAAGTGAATTAATGAGGTAATATCATACAGTTTATCCTAATTTGGTTCTTGAGCAACTGCAACTAATCCTTTTTATTATTAATGAATCTGCTTATGTAAGTAGCATTTAGAAAATAGTGAAAACACATTTCCAAAAGCCAAATGTGACTCGTTTCGTCTGCCGAGTCGTCGGGGAAAAAAAGGTTAAAATGTTCAGAATCGTGCGGTTGAAAGATTTGGAAATGCCTCAACAAAATATAACGAATATGTAAATAAAGTGTAATTATCTGCAGGACTGTTCATTAGCTCTCCTGCGGCCCATTTCAACACAGATTTGTTGTTCACAATGTACCAAAATTCGGCCATGAAAAAATGTACGTTGCAACAAAACAAAGCACTAATTGAGAGGGCGAAAAAAAAAGCTCAATAAATGTCTTTTTAAAAATGTTTTTCATTTAATTATGCCAGTTATTGCATACATATGTAGACACATGTGTATTGTAT
The DNA here is from genome assembly GCF_009769545.1 of Cyclopterus lumpus. Lineage (NCBI taxonomy): Eukaryota > Metazoa > Chordata > Actinopteri > Perciformes > Cyclopteridae > Cyclopterus > Cyclopterus lumpus. The sequence continues at coordinate 26,605,129 of NC_046968.1, forward strand.
TTTCACTTTAAATCTTACTCTTCTTACCTGTCCGACACCCTGATCGAGGCAGAATGAACCGTTGACTTTGGCCGTTTTCCACATGTTGTGATCTATTTCGCAGTCAAGTCCACACTTGTATTTACTGCCATCTTTATTGGGAAAAACATATCGTAGGCAAAACCCCCCAAAAATGCTATAGCTTTAAGGGTTTTCCATTGTGTAATCTTTTTGTATTTATAGAAATACAAATCAATAGTGGCATCTGAGATTTTTTGAGCAGCGCTCCCTATCTGCCCTTCCATCAAAGGGAAACCGTGGCCTCTCCCCAACAGACGTGTGGGAGGACAAGGAGGAATTGTAAATCAGTTCTCTCTTATTCTTCCCCTGCATTATCTGAATAGTAGCTTAACTTCGAAAAAAATAAGGAAGTACAACGCTGTCATTCTGTCTCGCGTGACTCTAAAATCGACGCCTGCCGCAACCGTTTCTTACGCATCTTCTCTTGACATTGTGATTTGTCTCCTCGTGTGGTCAATGTTTTTTTATTTTTTATTTTTCTCTCTCGCAGGAGATGTCGTCCCTGTGTGGCCCCAGCAACAGCTGTCAGGACGCGGATCAAGAGGCCGCGGAGAAGCAGGTGAGCGTGACTATACACACACTTGTGAGAAACGTAGCAGTAATCTAATCATAAGCATGCATTGGATACACTGAATAATAATAATATTAGATTAGATTCAACTTTATTTTCGTTGCAGGGATTACAATTGCTGTACACAATACACATGCGCATCTAACCAGAAGAGCAAAATAATGTCAATGGTAATATACAGAATAAACAGTAATGTATAGAATACATGCAGAATAAGGAGTAGGGAATACGCTCCAAAATATATATATATATATATACAGCCTATGCTAATATATATTCAGTGTGAGATGAATACCCCAGTAGGCTGGCAAAATATCAAGTGCGGATAAGTGCCAAGGGAATATACACAGAATATTATAATGAATAGAGTGTCCACGATAGAATATACAGCATGGACAGTAGTGTAAGTCTGCATTGGCATGCGAGTGCATCTATAATACAGGTAAGTGTATCTACAGTAGTGTGGCAGGAGGAAAGTATCGCTGTGATCGATGCAGGGTTCACCGAGGTAACAGCTGAGTGGGAAGAAGCTGTCTCCCCGGAGGGGTGAAGGGCAAATGTCACCGGCGATGCCGCCTCGGACCAGAGGCTCGTCCATCCGCAGACGGCGCTTCCGCTGGACGAGCCTCTGGTCCGAGGCAGAGCAGTTTCAGGTCCATACCTGTAAGAGAACGCTCTCTCTCTGGTCTAAAGAGACAGGTGGTCTCAAAAAGCACAGCACATATACACATTTTATGTGTCTCACAAATACTTTCTGACTTCCTGTTTCTGGCACAGAGCCTTCAAGCCCATTTATAAGTATCTAGTGCATTTGTTTAATACTATTTTCAGCTGTGGATTAATACACACATGGTGCTCAAGTGAGTCTCTAAAGCTTGTTAGTTAGCTTGTACGTCTCTAAAGCTGGCTAGTTGACTAGTTAGTTTGTACGTCTCTAAAGCTGGCTAGTTGGCGAGCTAGCTCGTACGTCTCTAAAGCTGGCTAGTTGACTAGTTAGCTTGTACGTCTCTAAAGCTGGCTAGTTGACTAGTTAGCTTGTACGTCTCTAAAGCTGGCTAGTTGACTAGTTAGTTTGTACGTCTCTAAAGCTGGCTAGTTGACTAGTTAGTTTGTACGTCTCTAAAGCTGGCTAGTTAGCACATACATATCTAAAGCTTGCTAGTTAGCTTGTACGTCTCTAAAGCTGGCTAGTTGGCTAGCTAGCTCGTACGTCTCTAAAGCTGGCTAGTTGGCGAGCTAGCTCGTACGTCTCTAAAGCTGGCTAGTTAGCTCGCACATATCTAAGCTGGCTAGTTTGGTAGCTAGCTCGTACGTCTCTAAAGCTTGTTACTTGGCTAGTTAGCACGTACATATCTAAAGCTTGCTATTTGGCGAGCTAGCTCGTACGTCTCTAAAGCTGGCTAGTTGGCGAGCTAGCTCGTACGTCTCTAAAGCTGGCTAGTTGGCGAGCTAGCTCGTACGTCTCTAAAGCTGGCTAATTGGCGAGCTAGCTCGTACGTCTCTAAAGCTGGCTAATTGGCGAGCTAGCTCGTACGTCTCTAAAGCTGGCTAATTGGCGAGCTAGCTCGTACGTCTTTGAAGCTGGCTAGTTAGCTAGCTAGCTTGTCCGTCTTCAGCGCTCGTATGCTCTCCTCTTGGTGCAGGAAGCCTCCCAGCAGAACGCTAAACTAACACTTTCTCTCATCATCGCGTCCCCGCTATTGTAACTCGCTACAGTCTCTCTTCACAGCCTCTAATCTCAAACGTGTGCACCCAACAACGCGTCCAGGTGACCCCTTTGCTGTCAAAGGGCCCCATTCACCCTGTTGAGCTGAGCTGACCTAACCGACAAGTGTTGTGTCCGTTACAGGAGAAGGAGCATCCTCGTGTCCTCATCCCGGAGTTGTGCCGACTCTTCTACCAGCTGGGTTGGGTGACGGGGACGGGCGGAGGCATCAGTCTCAGACGAGGGTTCGTCACAATCATTTTCTAAACAAACATTGTGAAGGATCATAAAAGAAAAGCACAAATTTCACATCAAAATTGTATTTTCTGTTTGCATATCTAAAAGTAATCTTTTTTTCTTTTTTTTTTTTAAATGTGCTGCGAGGCTGATGTGAAGTACCATCAGTTTTGACAGTGTGCGCAGACAGAAGGCCACAGTTCTACCGTAGAGAAACCAAATTCAAACTGAAGGCCCTGACAGGCTATTACAAACATCTTTGAACTCTGTTGTTTTTGGATGGCAGCTACAAAGGAAGCGCCGCCCATCAGCAAATCCCTGTTTTGAAATGGAGGGATTGGCAAGACATTTATTTACGCCAACGGGGGAACTTGACGAAACCTCGGAGTAAAGATTAGATTCACTGACTGCTACTCAGAATTTCATTTTATTGTTAAATGATTTATACCTTTTTTTTAGATTTCCATAGATAATAAGCAGTTACGTGCTCAGAGTATCATACTTACTTATTTGCAGCCCGACCGTCGTCTGTGTTTTGTACTAAATGAGTACTATTCCGATTAATCCATTATGTGGCCGTGTGCACGCTTTAATTGTTCAGCTTCGGAAAACTAAAAGCCTCGGACACGCACTCACTCTGGATAAAAGTGGACGAGTGAAAATACGTTACGCAATCTAAACAAGCAGCGGTGTCATTTTACAGAAGTCTGTGTATATTTATTTCCTGTGAGTGCCGGTCTCACAGAATTTAAGGGTTTGAAGTTTTCTTCTTTTTTTCTACAGTTGCTTTTGGGTTTGACTCAGAAAAGACTCGCAGCCCAAGGCGCCCTCGGCCAAACCTTGCACAACAAAAATCAATAAGATACTACTTTTATTTGCTGTGTTTGTTGCTCAGTAAAAGAAGAGCACAATAGCTTATTTTTTTTTCTACGGGGGAAACGGTCAAGACTCTCACCATTTAAGCAAAGATATGAATGTGAAATACTTGAAATGACGCTGTGTGTTTACCACCAGGAAGAAGAAGAAGAAGTTAAGGACTCGACTGCTTTTTTGTTTTTAAAAAGCTTTTCAAGTAAATGGAACAATAGGGACTGAGATGTATAATTTTGAGATAACAACTGAAGAAACACCTGCAGGGGAAAAAAAAAAAAAGGCTGTTGTGGACGGCTGGGAATGTATTTATGTATCTCTTCTTATGGACGTAAAAAGTCACAATAACCTGAGAAGAGTACTGTTATTTGTATGCTGCGCAAGGCCACGATACTCCATTGTGTTATGACAAATTACCGCCACTTCAAGAACGACTTCATTGTCCTTGCCCTTCTCCCTCTATATATATATATATATATATATATATATATATATATATATATATATATATACACATACACAAATACATACCGTGTTGTTTGTGACTCACAGGGAGCAGATCTACATTGCACCATCGGGTGTCCAGAAAGAGAGAATACAGGTAAGCGGCTTGTTTTCACTGCAGTGCGGAAAACATTGCAAAAACGATCCGATTTGAGCAGCGTTGAACATTTTGTTTTCATGATGTTTGTGTTGCTCAGCCAGACGACATGTTTGTGTGCGACGTGGAAGAGAGGGACGTCAGCTGTCCACCCGCCTGGAAGAACTTAAGGAGGAGCCAGTGCACGCCGCTGTTCATGAACGCCTATACGATGAGAGGCGAGTCGTCCACAGCTCGGCGAGGGAATCAATAACCCGCATATACCACCAGTTGTCCTCATGATGAGTTCAATATCATAGTCGGAGTTCAGTCCACCACAAAGAAATAGATGGAACAGTAATTAAGTATATACAGTGAATAAGATGCCTGTTACTGAATGTTGTGGAGTATGGAGTAAGGCGGTGCGTCGTTTTATTATCTGTGTATGCCACGGAAAGAAAAATGGTAAAATCAATTACAGATCGTTACACACACACACACACACACATTTTCTTCTCTAAAGACGAGGTTCCTGACATTCTTTTCAATCGGATGAGATGAAAGATGAAGGTCTTTTTAATGTGAAGGTGGAAAGAATGCTTTTTGACCAAATTCTGAAAAGAATATCCCGTTGCATAAAGACGCAGTGCGTGGTTCCAGTCGCAAGATGCACAGTTGTTTAATTAAAGGGTCAATTTCTTTTTGAATGAAATACTGATTTCCCAAAAAAAAGAACGTTCCATCTATCCTGGAACGGCACAGAAAGTTTATTCAGTTTGCGTCTCACAGATCATGTACATTTATTTCAAAAGCTTAGTGCACCTTTTCTGTTTCACCATCTGTGGGTGGTTGCATGCTTTGTCTTGTTGCAATTATCATTTTGAGAAAGAGTTACACAACACTCCAAAATCAAAAAACCGCCTTTCCTTTGCTAAAATACAGGGGCACAGGCAGTCATACACACCCACTCCAAGGCTGCTGTCATGGCAACGCTGCTGTTTCCTGGCAAAGAGTTCAGGATAACACACCAGGAGATGATCAAGGGGATCTGTAAAGGCACCTCAGGCACCAACTATCGGTATGTAATCAAGATTCACAGGATTCACGGAAGTCCAGAGAGGTTTTCTGAGCATTTTCATCTTCTGAAAAGTGGACGCTTGTAAATCGTCTCGGGGCGTTTTAGACGAGCTGCAAACTTGTCGGGGTGTTTTTTCGGGCCAAATTCGCCCTTTTTTGAATTGAATGATATTAAAGCGAAAGAGAGAGGGGTGAGAGAGAGAGAGACCGTCCCAAAGTCGGTGTAAAACCCTAAAAAAAAAATTGGAAATGTTATCTTTTTTTATTCTGTTATTGCAATTCCTGCTGGTTATTTTTGCATAAAAGCACACAATTAAAATGATTAGGAAATACACGCTTGGCAAGTGTTTTCTCAATTACATATCATAAGCTCCTCGGAGCGAGCGTTGGGAGGTTTCAACAGTTATTCATTCACGGCTTAGGATGCTCCGCGTCCCTCCCCACGCGTCCTCTACTGAATTCGGAGAGATCCCATAAAAAAAAAAAAGAAAGCCTATAATTTTGAACGCCGTCGGCGGTGGAATTAAAGGACCTGCAGCTGAGCGAGCATCCCGATGAACAGGTCGGCGCCTCCCACTGACTAGAAAGGCGCCGCGTAGACGCAAAGTCCTTTTTGCCATTCACCGCCGCCTTCATCGGGGGAAGAGCGTAGCCATGGCACCTCCAAATCAGTCACATGCGGAGCACTAGAGTCCCTCTCAGGCTTCTGGGGAAGAGACATTGTAAACTGCAGTGAGCTTTTTCTTTTTTTATTATTAAAGAAATGTGCCCCTTCTTGCCCTTCTTACTCTTCTTAATAACGCTGATGCCAATCACAGGCTGAACAAATGTAAATTCACACCACAGAGGTTGTTTATCCGCACATCACAGGCGTTGTCACTGCAATCTATTTGTTCTTCCCCATACTTGGTAAAAACCAAAGTAGGAGCAACATAATAACAAACCATGCAGGCAGCTAGAAAAACCAAACGGGAGGAATATGTTATCAGGTTTAGGTGCTTCTTCTCTGGTTCAAGCTTAGAAGGAGGCCTCTTGGATTACAGCCGCGGCAACGGTCAATATGTTGTTGTTGTTGTTTTGATCGATCGTCCAGTTTGTGAAACGTGGGAGCTTTTTAACTCGCTCGTTTTGTCTAAAACCCCAAAAGATAAAACAACCGAGCAAAAAAAAAAAAAAAAAAAACGTCACGTTTCGGATGCTGGAATCGGTAAATGTCCCATATCGTACGAGAGATCGATATACGCCTCTTCCTCCTCCCGACTGCGTGTGTCCACAGATACGACGACGACCTGGTCGTGCCCATCGTGGAGAACACGCCGGAGGAGAGGGACTTGAAGGACCGGATGGCCCGGGCCATGGAGGAATACCCCGATTCGTGCGCCGTCCTCGTGCGCCGACACGGCGTCTACGTCTGGGGGGAGTCGTGGGAGAAAGCCAAGACCATGTGAGCACTTAGCGCACCTCTTTTCACCTCTGCTCATGTGACTCGGAATACGAAGGCATATTTCGTATCGAGGGCACGCGTTACCAAAAAAGAAACCCTCGTAAACCCTCGCGTGCTTTCTCCCGTAGGTGTGAATGCTACGACTACCTGTTTGACATCGGTGTGCAGATGAAGCGCTGTGGACTGGACCCTTCTGCCCGCCCAACAGAAGAAAAGGGAATAGTTTGACATTCACCGGTGCTTTTTTTTTTTCTTCTTTTTTTTTTTAAAACGGAGACGTGTTGCAGAAAGGTCAGTGGCGTTCGATCGGTGCGTCTGTAATCATTTTGTCTTTCACGCCGGGGGAAAGATTCGAATTTGATGAAATTTGATGTCGAGGGCACGATCCAGGGTCGGAGGAGATTGAATGTCTGTGATCCGTAAGCTTCAAGAAGGAAAAACCCAAATAAACCCACTGTGGAACCGTTCTTGAATGAGCAGCTGGCAAATCAAGGTCTATGGGAGGGTGGGGGGGGGGGGGGGGGGGGATGGTTTCCTATTCAAGGTCTTGTGCATCTCAGTCGAGTGCAACGATGATTAACTGCCTCTTTGCTTCAATCAATAAAAGAACAATGGAACGTAAATCGCACAAGTTATTTATTTATTTTCTTTCTATCTTTTTTTTTACGTCAGCGGGCTAAAAAGCAAGGTGTGTCCCTTCTTGTTTTCCAGCTTCTTTAAAAAAAAAAAAAAAATCGAGTGGAAACAATGTGCCATTTAAAAAGAAAAAACAAACACGTGTTTCTCTTCCTCCTCCGAGTACCTAATGTTTCTTTGAGCTGCAACAGTCCGTAAAAGGACCGTCGCCGTCGTCCAGGAGAGAGCGCTCGGCGCCTCGAGTCGTCCGCATACTCGCTGCTCATGAAAGTCGGAGTATGTTGTTCTGTTAACAAGCTCCCTCTGCTGCCGCCATCCCTCTCCTCCACTGCTGTACTCGCTCTCAAAAAAAAAACGGTGCTGTCAAATATGCTGCAGGCTTATTTGAATCTTTTTAAAAAAAAAAATTTAAAAAAATCTTCTCGATTAATGAGGATTACTGGATACCGGATTATAAACTCCTAAAATTCCAAAAGTGTTAAACATTGTCAAAGTCGGACTGCTCCCCAGCACCAGAAGCCATGCGTGTTATATATTCCGTCATGCATGTTATATTAATATGTATATTACCTGTCGGCTAGCAGAGTTCAGATATAGAACGTGTTGGGAGCTGGAATATGAAGCCAAGGACGACTCTTTACTACAAATACCTGAGAGCCTTGAGCTGTAACGTGCAGGTGGTCACTTTGTATACCTCAATAACAAAAACAATGGGTTTTCAGGTTTATCAAAATGTATTAAAAATGATGATTGAAACAAATAAAAAATAAAAGTATCAAACAAACATATAAAATGACATTTACTGAATTAACTACTGAAAGTATACTAAGAAGTTATTCTAAAGTATGTTGCATAATAGGTATTTTTTTACTGTTGCATCATGTTTGTACCAGATGACTGTAAACTATGTTTCATATACAATTACACAGTAAACAAAAAATGTTTACATTTTAATTGGTAAACTGCCAGAAGCACGTAGTGAAATAAAGTACCGTATTTCCCTTTTTTTTAAATGTAGAGGATTAGAGGTATAATGCGGCATTAAAATGGAGCAGATGTATTGTACTGCAGGCTCCCCCCTTGGAGCTTTTTCTACCTGTAGTATGGATTTTTGTTTTTTTTATGTTTCAAAAATAAGCCGTGCAAATGTTCTGGGAGGAAGGAGATGCGTTTATGAGACCTCGAGGATACGCCACATGCGTTCTGGTGCACTGAATGTCATCTTTTGTTTGTAGAACATTCTAGCGGGCACGTTTAAAAGTATAACTGTTAACACTTAATCGTGTTCTTTTTCAAAGATATGAAATACCATGATGTCGCTCACCGATGCTGATGTTCATTTCTTACCAGATTAGTACAAATATGCTTTTTTTTCTGGTTAAAAGTGGCTCAAAATGTCATGACATCATCACCACCACCATCATCACCATCATCATCACCACCACCATCATCATCACCATCACCACCATCATCACCATCATCATCACCATCACCACCACTGTGAGGGACCAGGGTACACACAGAACTGGGAGAGCAGGTAAAGGTGGAAGTAATATATACAAGGATTTAAGATGGGGAATAAAATCAGGACAAATAGCAAAATAAGAATAAATAAATATGTTCCGTATAATTGCACAACAGTCTTTAAAAATTAGGACGTACAACATGGTGAGGGCTCTGTGGGTCAAGAGTCGCTCCCGATCCATCTTCACATATATAAGAGGTTGGTGAGTCCATAGTTAATTGAAGGGGAGATGAGACCTCTCTCCTTAGTGGTATAGATAGAGTTGAGGACACCCCTCTGGCTGTGGGAACATGGTAGAGTCCGCTTCCCCAGACCAGTCTATTTAGGGGGGTGTGCTGCAGCAGCTCAGTCTCTTCTGCCGGATCGTCGGCTGCAGGGAACTTTCCTCGGGCCTGTTGTTGCTGTTGCCTGTTGTTCCACCATCATCACCACCATCATCACCACCATCTCAACCACCATCCCCCCCCACCACCACCATTATCATTACCACCACCATCATCACCAACATTATCATCACCACCATCTCAACCACCATCTTCCCCCCTCCCTCACCACCACCATTATCATTACCACCACCATCATCACCACCATTATCATCACCACCATCTCCACCACCATCATCACAATCACCATCATCACCACCATCATCATCACCAACACCATCATCATTACCACCACCATCATCACAATCACCACCACCATCATCCACACCATCATTATCATTACCACCACCATCATCACCACCATTATCATCACCACCATCTCCACCACCATCTTCCCCCCCACCACCACCATCATCACAATTACCACCACCATCATCACCACCATCGTCATTACCATCACCATCATCACCATCACCGCCATTATCATCACTACCATCTCCACCACCATCATCATTACCACCACCATCATCATCACCACCACCATCCCCCCCCCCACCACCACCATCATCACAATTACCACCACCATCATCACCACTATCTCCAACCCCATCATCATCATCACCACCACCATCTCCCCCCCCCCCACCACCACCATCACAATCACCACCACCATCATCCACACCATCACCACCATCTCCACCATCATCATCACCATCTCCATCACCACCATCATCACCACCATCTCCAACCCCATCATCATCACCACCATCTCCATCACCACCATTATCATCACTACCATCTCCACCACCATCATCACAATCACCATCATCACCACCATCATCATCACCAACACCATCATCATTACCACCACCATCATCACAATCACCACCACCATCATCCACACCATCACCACCATCATTATCATTACCACCACCATCATCACCACCATTATCATCACCACCATCTCCACCACCATCTTCCCCCCCACCACCACCATCATCACCACCATCGTCATTACCATCACCATCATCACCATCACCGCCATTATCATCACTACCATCTCCACCACCATCATCATTACCACCACCATCATCATCACCACCACCATCCCCCCCCCCCACCACCACCATCATCACAATTACCACCACCATCATCACCACTATCTCCAACCCCATCATCATCATCACCACCACCATCTCCCCCCCCCCACCACCACCATCACAATCACCACCACCATCATCCACACCATCACCACCATCTCCACCATCATCATCACCACCATCTCCATCACCACCATCATCACCACCATCTCCAACCCCATCATCTCCATCACCACCATTATCATCACTACCATCTCCACCACCATCATCACAATCACCATCATCACCACCATCATCATCACCAACACCATCATCATTACCACCACCATCATCACAATCACCACCACCATCATCCACACCATCACCACCATCATTATCATTACCACCACCATCATCACCACCATTATCATCACCATTATCATCACCACCATCTCCACCACCATCTTCCCCCCCACCACCACCATCATCACAATTACCACCACCATCATCACCACCATCGTCATTACCATCACCATCATCACCATCATCACCATCACCGCCATTATCATCACTACCATCTCCAACACCATCATCATCACCAACACCATCATCATTACCACCACCATCATCACCACCATCGTCATCACCATCACCATCATCACCATCACCATCACCATCACCATCACCGCCATTATCATCACTACCACCATCATCACAATCACCATTACCACCACCATCATCATCATAACCACCACCAGCTATGACATCGCTATTTTCCTATAGCTACATAAATATCCGTTTTCTTATTTAGTTTGTAGTTTACTTACATATTCTTATTGCTATTCTACTTCATATGGTTTCAGCATTACTTCTTATACACTTAACAATTATTACTCTTTTGTTCATATATGTCTGTATGCACAAGAATATCTTATCATTACATCTATGTGTAACTAGCTATCATCAGCTCTATTTAATTAATTATTCATGTGTTTATTTACCAAGGACAGTGCCCATTGAGAAACATTTTAGTTTCCTCCTCCGGACGCCGCGTCGAGGCTTTTCGTGACACGGAAGTGGGCGTGGTTTGTGTGGTTTGACCTCTCGGTCCCCGTAAGTGACGCAGTGGCTGAACTTAACCTCCGACCTCGCGGAGAAGTTACACTTCCTGCCGCCGCGTCTTCCAATGTAGTGACTCTCTCGCATAACCAAATTAAATACCCAAACAACCCCCAGTGCTACACTCGCTTCCTGTCGGCGCCCCGTGACATAAGCTACAAGAAGAAGATTTTCCGCCCCGTTTTTTCGTCCCTCTTCTCCTCCGTCACTGCGCCCATTAGCCGACTCTTGGCGAAAACACATGATCGGTGTCTCGTTACCCCCTCGCCCCCCCCCCCAAAAAAAAAAAAAAACGTTTATTTTTTTTCTCGCCTTTTCAATCAATTGAAGGGATGTGTAACTGTTCGCCGGCTGTCGCGGCGCCTCTCAAACCCATAAATTACGGTCAAGTCGTATTAGCGTGTTTGGCACCCACGTCTCAGGAGGAAAAAAGGGAACGCTCATTGCCGCGCCATATTTTTTTTTTTACGATATTGATTAAAGTGTAAATGTGTTTATGATTTTTAGCTTCAGTAAAAGCCTTGTGACAGGCCAAATGGTGATATAAATTAATATTATTGATGTTCAGACACAAGCGCGGTGCGTTTATATGTGTGTGTGTGTGTGTGTGTGTGTCTGTCAGCCGCTCAGCCACCGAAAAACAAAAAACAACAATTTAGGCTCGCTAATGTATCTCAGGGTCAACATTTCAAAAATCACTTTTTGCATTTGCACATTCTTATACCGCTCCGTTTTGGCATTCTGTTATTATTTTTGTTGTGGGGGGGTGGGGGGGGGGGGGGGGGGGGGGGGGGGGGGGGGGGGGGGGGGTGTCATTGTGTCTTCATTAGTTATTTCTGACAAGAGTGTGTCAAGAAAATATGGAAAGAGAGGAGCCGGCGTGATAAAGTGGTGGATTTGAAAGCAGAACATTGCAGTTATTTTATGATCCTTGGCCCTATTGAGTCACCATGGATACATTACAGTCTTATATTGGTTCTTGAATATAGTAAACTGTCAGGCACATTATTTCTGATGTGATTGGGTTCAGTATAATATACTTTAGCCTCCTAAAAAGATTATATATCGAAAACTATATATATATATATAAATATATATTTATATATATATATTTATATAAATATATATTTATATATATATATTATATATGTTATATATATGTTTATATATGTTTATATATATTTGATATATATTATATATATAATATATATATATATATATATATAAACATATATATATATTTATATATATGTTTATATATATATATCAATATATATATATATATATATGTAAATATATATATAAATATATATATATATATATATAAACATATATATATATATTTATATATATGTAAATATATATATATAAATATATATATATATATAAACATATATATATATATATAAATATATATATATAAACATATATATATTTATATATAACCCTATGGAAGCACTTGACCATGGCAACCCTTTTGCTGGTGATTAACAGACAGCCCATTGACCACAAAGCACTATAGATTTCTCTCTATAAGCCTGCTGTGAGGAGCGAGTGGACAGCAACCGCATTTGTGTAATTGACCAACACTCGTGTCAATCAGGCCTCCCTTTATGCTTTCAGTCAAACATTATTTTTAAAAATAGAAAAGTGTGTGCAACCGTTACATTTGCATTTCAATGGAGGATTGATTGATTGGCCGGTCTTCCCAGTCCCTTCATTACGCTCCAGCTATCGTCACGCCGACGTCGTCTTTCTCCCCCCCCCCCCCCCCCCTCACCGTGTCTGCACACACTCACATTTTTAAATGGGGCGTACCGGGCTCCCTCTCTCACTCTCTCTCTCTCAGGTTCACACTTGCATGGTTTTTGGGGTTCCTACTAGAAAGCGTTCACATGCTTTAACGTTCATAAAAATTAAACGCTTCATTTTTCCTCGCGCGGTCCGTCTGAATATACCCGTGTTCGACCCCCCCCCCCCACACCGTAAATGTAGTTCTGGAGCCGGCGGGCGGTATAATGAGCCTGCGTGTGACATAAGTGGAGCCAAATCTGAGTGCTTTTTTTTGGGGGGGGGGTGGGGATCTCATGCTTTCTGATCTTTGCAGACACACATTTGGTCGTCTGGAGTGCTTCTGAAAACACTGAAAGAAAGAAAAAAAAACAAGGTATTTTCATGATACGTCTCATGAACCGTCACCATGACCCCCAGTTGTATAGCTGCTGCAGCAATATTGAGTCATAATTCGTTACAACGACCCCAAATAAATCCACGAGCGCAATACGTCTTCGATAAATGTCAATGTTTCGATGGTGTGGAAGAAACATTTGTGAATTACTGCTTGTACGACGTAAAGGGCCGATTCCTTTCCGTGGGCCTCCACACCAAGAGAGGACTTGAGAGCTGCTGCTGGTCCAGGTTGTCACGAGGCTCGGGTCTCTCCGCCCGTCAGGTTTAATTTACTGAGCCCACATGTCTCATGATCTAACAGATAGCTGGCTAAATAGCTCTAGTAAACCAAATAAATCAAGCTAAGTGGCTGTGGCGGATGTGACTTGGACCTGAACGGACAAAAAGGGGTTCGTGCCACAGGTTTTCCAGCTACAGTTTAACACAAACGAATGGTCTTGCTTTTGCTTATGTCCTCTGCACGTCTGCCAAGCTCCAACGGGTGTGAATCAGCCTCCTCAGCAAACTTATCAGACCAGCAGCAGCTCTTTGCTTTGGGCCCCTCTTCTTCCCTTAATCCTTTCACCCGGGCCTCACTTTGTTTTCTTGCCTGCTCTGACTTTGCTGATAGAGACGTAAGGAACATCAAGCCCCTCCCCTGGAAAACCTCTGTTTGCACCACAAAATAACTTTTATTTATGTCCCGACTGTAAATATATGCAAGTCAGCGGTCAAAAATAAGTGCCTAGTGTGTCTTTTTTTCTTTAGTCCCTAAAAAAAGAGTGTATTTACCTTTTATATATTTATAATTATATTATTACTTTTTTTACTTCCTAAAAAAGATTTTTCTTTTATTTAATATATATTTATATATATATATATATATAAATATATATTACATTTTAAAAAATATATATATACTGTATATTGAATAAAAGGTAAATACACTCTTTTTTTAGGAAGTAAAAAAAAAGAAATACGCATATATATATATAAATATATATTAAATAAAAGGTAAATACACTCTTTTTAGGAAGTACAAAAAAACTATATATATATATATATATACTGTATATATATACTGTATATATATTAAATAAAAGGTAAATACACTCTTTTTTAGGAAGTAAAAGAGTGAATATATATATATATATATATATATATATATATATATATATATAAAATACCTGTGTATGTTCATATATATAGTGGTGTATAAAGTACCCAAAAGCAATACTTGACTAAAAGTAAAGATACCTTACTAGAAAATGACTCCTGTAAAAGTAAAAGTCACCTATGAGAATACTACTTGAGTAAAAGTCTTAACATATCTGATATTAAATGTACTTAAGTATTGAAAAGTAAAAGTACAAGTAAATGCTCAGGAGAATTATGAAGTTTATTCTTGTGTTCTGTGGCCACCGTGACCAAGGACAAGGAGTTGTGTTGACCATAATTGGGTTGGCTGTGATCCATCCAGGAGCATCAATGTTCAACATAATATATTGTACATACGTATACTTTTAACATCCACTATGAACTTAGCATCATAATTCTAAGAAAAGCAATATGACACTATAAACGATGCGTTCATAAGTTTGCTCATTCCGACTAGAGGACGTAGAGGGCAAATGCATAATATTGTGTTTATTATAAATATCAACTTGATGCATCAGGTTTCCTTTTGCTGAGACCTGCCCCCCCTGCTGCTTATCTGCAACATGTATTCCTCAATGCTTTTGTTATGTAACATATATGACTGCAATGCTGAATTATGCAAAGAAATAATTACTGGCATGTCGTACCATCTCGAATTAAGGAGGCTTTGAATGTGTCACGAATGCAGCATCAGTGGAAACTGTGACATGAAGAGCTCCATTGAAACTGGGGATCAGTGACCAAAAGTTACCTGTTAACGAATACTTCATCAGTCGCCTGCATGCATACAGTAGTATTTCATATTCATTTTATGTATTTAGTATTCTTTGAGGAGACGCCCGCATGTCTCACTTCAAACACACTTCATTATAACTTTGGCTTTGAGGGCACCGCTTTGACTCGAGCTACCCGAGGGGATCTGAACCCATCCTCAAACGGAGGGATTTTTTTGACATGAAAGATCATCAATAACAAAACTCTTGAATTAATATGACCTTTTTAAGTGCATATACACATCTGCCTTTTATATAAATTAAATGCAAGATGTCTCCTTTTGTTTTAGAGTAAGAGACTGAACACTCAGGAGAAGTAAACAAGAGAGAGAGAGAGAGAGAGAGAGAGAGAGAGAGAGATACTTGGCATAGTTTTACAAGACCAGACTTATCTTTTGATGGATATTAATTCCTCGAAATCCTAATTTCCAAGCGACAACCCCTCCGGACGACCCAAAGTCATACATTATGTTGATCACACAGACTTCAGAAGAGGCGATACGTTATATTCTGACTCCTTAAAGTCTGCAAACACTCATTTCTAACAAACAAGTGCCATGAAATAATGACGCCGATGGAAGACGCTGCTCTCCAGAGGCACATTGGTGAAGAATGTATTAACCTCATGTTGACTTCACGGTTAAAGCCGGGGTTAAATTAGCCGGAGTTAAAATATCTGACAGGCCGACCCGCTTTTAATGTGGTATTGTCCTTAAAACCGTTGGGCCACAGCCATAAATATGTCCAACCTGACGTCTATCAAATGGATTACAAACATAAATGAATGAAATGTGCATCTTCTCACATCCCTTCGAGTGCAGTCAGGAACGTGCTAATATTTCTACCAATAAATAGCCCTGCGGACATTTTACTTGAAAATGTGACACATCTTTAATTATTTTTATTTCGCCTGAATTTGGTCCATTTCAATTCTGAGTTATATAATTAATTTCATAATAAACTCTTTGGTTTTGTGGCTGTAAAATTGGGAGCCATCTATTTTCAGATAATAATGTAAACTTCATAAGGCATATCTAAACTGAGATGTATGCTTACTATACATGAAACGATGATATTAAAAGTCCTAGTATAGTTTGCCATAAATTGCATAAAAAGTCCTGGAAGTCCTGGAAGTATGAAGTATATATTATATGTGTTTTTAAAAAAACAAACATTAAAGGTAGGTGAAGGATAACATATAAACAATAAAAATGCAAACGGCGTACAATGTGTTTAAGTTTGTGTATATCTGTAAATGATAATACAGTAGTGTAACTTTAATGGAAAACATAATGCATGATTCATGTCACAAGTTGCTTTATTAAGCAGCATTTTGTCCATAAAGTTTGTGTATCGACAGGAGCACAGATTAATGTCCCGGTTGTTGCAGTTTATAACAAGCTCTCCGGCTCGTTTCATCCGCCTGCGTCTGAAACGTCAAGAAAAAAACAAACTATATAATATAGTAACTCGTAAAGAAGTAATAAAATAAAAGCATTGAACGCCACAAAAAACAATTCACGGTATGTATAGTGCGTCATAAAGAATCGTGACATGGTGTGTCAAAAAAAGTTGCGAGAACGTGATGAACTCATTGATAAAAAGGCGTAAAAAAAAAAGTAATAAAAGTGTCATGAGAATATTGTATGTTTATTAAATAAAAAATTTTTTAAAAGTGTTTGATGGACGGTGTTTTTCCTGATTTTTTTTCTTCTTTTTAACGACACGTTGTTGACCTTCCCCGCGTTGCACGAAGACAATGGTAGAAATGTCACGATGACGTAAAAAAGTTACGCACACTTCATGGTATGTCATGAAAAAACGTGAAAATTGCATAATATAGTATAATATGTCATTACAAATTAGTTGAAAGTCTGTAGAAAAAAAGTACATTATGTCAACAAATGTCATAGTATAGTGTGATTCATGGCATAGCACGTCCAAAAAAAGTCATAAAAAATACAGAGTATGTTAAAAAAAAGTCATAGTACGACATGTGTCTAAAAACAGTCAATGGTATGTCATTGAATTTATTTTAAAAGTCACAGTGTAGCGTGACCTAAACAAGTAATGGTGCAGTATGTTATAAAGGCATACAAAAAAAGCAATGCTAACGTTTGTCATAAAGTAAAAAAAAAAAAAAAAAAAGGTCTGCAAATGTCATAAAAAAGCCAAAGTATGGTGAAAATAAGTTTTAAAAAGTAATTGTGAAACATTCGCGAAAAAGTATGTCAAACAAAAGTCATAAAGAGAGATATGTATTTGACATAAAAAGTAAAAAAATGATTAAAATTAACTCATAGCAACAGGAACGACAAACTTGTTCCAGCTTCTCACATCTTTGCACCGGCCTGCTTGTTCTCATTTTATATAACTTAAAGGGCTTCAGGCCTGGAATATTCTGACATTCTGGAACGCTCTGATATTTTCCCAGGCCACAAACAATAAATTAATCAGAAATAAATGATATATCTATACACACCTAGAACTAGAAACCCCCGGGGGGGGGGGGGGGATATACAAGATGACAGCACCCTCTCACCTCGAGGCTCCACCGTGGATCTTCTGTCCAACCTCATTTGCATATATACAAGCTGCATAAACTGCGACTTAAAAAAACGAAAGAAAGACAGATTTATTAACCGAGTGAATTATTTTATTTAGCCTCCTGGTCGTGTGTGTCACCAACCTCCTTGCCCTCAAACTGGAGCTCAAGGTTCTGTCATGCAAACAAATTTTTTCTTTTTTTTGCCAAATCAAATTAAATGGATTGGAGGGATGACAACCATTCCCAGTGAATGGATTTGCAAGGGACTTAGTCTCCTTTCTTGGCACACTCCCCCCCCCCCCTCCGATCCCAGAAGCAGCCACGAGAGACGAGCGCCTATGCAGCCGCCGCGCATCGCGCCCCATCCATCGCAGTGGCATCATTCCGTATTCCCGCAGTGCCTTTCATACATAACGTGATTGGATGCATCCGGCGGAGATCTGGCACGACTGCCTCTAATCTGGTTACCACCACATCTGGATTAAACCAACCGCGAGCCAAGCGAGATGCGAGATGATACTGTTTTACACGCATTTTAAATATCGAGGCGCAACTTTTTGTTTGTATCCGAATAACATCTTGTCGGTTTCCTCAGGTGTGAGATGATCTTCATTGAAGTTAGCCGTTTACTCCCGAAACCTCAGGAGGTGAAATGGTTCACCCCCCGACGTGCACTCGCGGAGAAGGATTTTAACGAGAGGTTCCCTCTTCTGCACCAACAGACACCCGTCTTGTGGAGCTCCTGAAGTCCACGAACGACACCGCCGCCCCTCGTTGGACTCGTCTTCTGGAGCAGCTGCCGGTCTCAAGGACAGAGGGCGGACTGCATTGGAGGGAACGGCTGCTATCTGATGTCCCTCCGGGACCCTG
This sequence comes from Cyclopterus lumpus, assembly GCF_009769545.1. Taxonomy (NCBI): domain Eukaryota; kingdom Metazoa; phylum Chordata; class Actinopteri; order Perciformes; family Cyclopteridae; genus Cyclopterus; species Cyclopterus lumpus. The sequence continues at coordinate 26,623,933 of NC_046968.1, forward strand.
TTTGTCTCCAGGACCCCCGTTTGTCTGTAGGACCCCCGTTTGTCTCCAGGACCCCCGTTTGTCTGTAGGACCCCCGTTTGTCTGTAGGACCCCCGTTTGTCTCCAGGACCTCCGTTTCTCTGTAGGACCCCCGTTTGTTTCTAGGATCCTCGTTTGTCTCCAGGACCTCCGTTTCTCTGTAGGACCCCCGTTTGTTTCTAGGATCCCCGTTTGTCTCCAGGACCTCCGTTTGTCTCTAGGACCCCCGTTTGTCTCCAGGACCTCCGTTTGTCTCTTGGACCCCCGTTTGTCTCTAGGACCCCCGTTTGTCTCCAGGACCCCCGTTTGTCTGTAGGACCCCCGTTTGTCTCCAGGATCTCCGTTTGTCTGTAGGACCCCCGTTTGTCTGTAGGATCCCCGTTTGTCTGTAGGACCCCCGTTTGTCTGTAGGACCCCCGTTTGTCTCCAGGACCTCCGTTTGTCTGTAGGACCCCCGTTTGTTTCTAGGATCCCCGTTTGTCTCCAGGACCTCCGTTTGTCTCTAGGACCCCCGTTTGTCTCCAGGACCCCCGTTTGTCTCTAGGACCCCTGTTTGTCTCTAGGACCCCGTTTGTCTCCAGGACCCCCGTTTGTCTCCAGGACCTCCGTTTGTCTCTAGGATCCCCGTTTGTCTCCAGGACCTCCGTTTGTCTCTAGGACCCCTGTTTGTCTCTAGGACCCTGTTTGTCTCCAGGACCCCCGTTTGTCTCCAGGACCTCCGTTTGTCTCTAGGACCCCTGTTTGTCTCTAGGACCCCGTTTGTCTCCAGGACCCCCGTTTGTCTCCAGGACCTCCGTTTGTCTGTAGGACCCCCGTTTGTCTCCAGGACGCCCGTTTGTCTCTAGGATCCCCGTTTGTCTCCAGAACCCCCGTTTGTCTCCAGAACCCCCGTTTGTCTCTAGGACCCCCGTTTGTCTCCAGGACCTCCGTTTGTCTCTAGGATCCCCGTTTGTCTCCAGGACCTCCGTTTGTCTCTAGGATCCCCGTTTGTCTCCAGGACCCCCGTTTGTCTCCAGGACGCCCGTTTGTCTCTAGGATCCCCGTTTGTCTCCAGAACCCCCGTTTGTCTCCAGAATCCCCGTTTGTCTCCAGAACCCCCGTTTGTCTCCAGAACCCCCGTTTGTTTCTAGGATCCCCGTTTGTCTCTAGGACCCCCGTTTGTCTCCAGGACCCCCGTTTGTTTCTAGGATCCCCGTTTGTCTCTAGGACCCCCGTTTGTCTCCAGGACCGCGGAGACTTACCAAAAACAATAAAGGAGATAAGCAGTGAAAAATACTGTAATAAATAAATAAATCCCCTGAAAGAAAAACAGGCAACAATGCCAAGAAGAAAAACAACCCGTAAAAAATATTAATAAAAAATAAACGTAAAGTCATTATCTCTAATATTTCCTTACCGAGGAACTTTCTTGACATTGAACGGCAGAAATTGAACAGACTTTGTTCCAATTGCTTCACGTCGCTACATCGGCGGCACAAAAGAAAACTTTATTGCCATTTTATTGCCATTTATACACAGTCCTCCGATCACTTATGTAAAGGATACGAGACTAAACATATAGAAAACTACCAGACACACGATCTGAGGGTCCGAGACCCCGACGTTCACGTCACTTTTGCAGCACTTATTCCCTCCGGATACGTTCATTTACGCCAAAGAAGTGAAAAGAAAGTGCTGGCGAGTGCTGCCCAGCTGGTGAACTTTTAAGGTTTGAGCGAGCTGACAGCTCCACCACGGTTCTGACAGCAATATGTTAGCCCGGCTTAGCCGTCACACGTAGAACCGTTCCACAGCTTTCGCCTTTAAAAAGAAAAGTGTTTTTATTTCCTCCATTTTACTGGTTGTCCCCGCTGCTTCCTTTGGATTCTTGTTTAATGGAGCCGTTGGAGGTGCCCTACAAATGGTTGGCGCTCTATGTCGGTGCCCTACAAATGGTTGGCGCTCTATGTCGGTGCCCTGTTGTTGCTAATTGATGCTTGTGGAAGCCCCATCACGGCTACGACTGCGAGTCAAAAGAAAAATACACTGTAACGCAACACCGCGAGGTGTAAAAAAACATGGGGAGGAAATAGTCAAAGCGCTGGCAGCAAGGTTTCCAGACGGGTTTATTACAGCAACCACTTCAACACAACTACATGTTATAAACTATAAAGTTCAAGCAGGTTTTATCGTCACAAATATTAAAAAATGACAGTGTTTCACGGCTAATAAATGTCCATTAAATCGAGGGGAAACCGGAAATGTTTAAATGTGTTAAAATACATATGTAAAACAAGTCCATTTCAGTTGAATCTCTTTGAATTTAGAGCATTTGTTACTTTATGAAACAAGTTTACCAATGTAGAGTAGTATACGAGTAAAACATTTTTTTTTTAAAGTACAATAACAAAGAAATAAGCACATGAAACCAAAGACGATGTTTGCGCATTAATAATAACAACCTAAATTTAAAGAATTACTACATTTAAGGGTTTCTTTATTCAATAGTGGGTGGGAAATTACAGTGCATCCACAATTGGCTACATGAAAGGCCAATCATGCTAATTAGTAGTTACTTAATGAAATTGACCCGTCGGCCTCCAATGATCATCAATCATTGTGGTTTCTGTGAAAACTACAACACCGAATATGTACGTTGGATCAAAAAGGAATATGTGCACGTTTACGATATTAGTAGTTTTAGAGAATTGTAATGTTAGAAAATGTACTTTGGGCATTAATCTATAATATTAATGTCTCGTCCATCGTGCCGGGCCCCGGATCGCGACACCTTTATTCTGTTTTCAATAGATTGTGGGACTGATAGATATTGATCTACAACTGAAGAGGAGTAAAAGATTACAAACAAACACCTGTTGTCAGGTTCCTACTCGTCGGCTCCTCGGCTCGTCCGGTCCACGCTTTTATCTTTATCTTGAATCTTTTGTCCGAGGCCTAATGCATCTCGACATGCAACACAGGAACATCGTGTAGTGCTCGGGTCTCTGATTGTACCCATGGAAAACAACTTAGAAATCAATAGGATTGTGCTTCACATTTGGAAAATAAAATGCCGGCCAGCAAAACCCAACTAATCAGTTATATAAAAAAAAAAAATATATATATATATATTTATGGATCTATCCAGCTCTGTATAGAAGATAAATGAGAATGTGGGTATCGTGTTGCAATATTTCAAAAGGTTGTGTCGCAGCAACTGTCAGCAACCAACTGTACAGTGGATTAATACACAATACAAACAAGTAACTTTATATTAAATGTGCAGAACATACCTTGCTTAACTAAGTAAAACTATGCCATTTAAAAAACATTAAATTAATTTTGGCAATGCCTTTAAAACAGCATAAACCACGTGTATTTACATCCTGAGCACTGCCTCGGACTAGGGCCCTATTTCTCCTACCTGGCTAACGTAGTTAGCGGGATAATTTTCCGGATAAGTCAGGCTTTTCGGTTCCACGAAACAAGTTTGGCAAAATCACCATAGCAACACATCCAAAGATTTTAACCTTTTAAATTAAGCCGCTGTATGCCGAGCTGTTCGTAAAGTTTATTTAGCGCTTAAGAATCTTATGGATGTGTTCATTACGTTCCCTGGCCATGTCCGAGTAAATGCAATAAAAGTTCTATATGGTCATCTCCACATATGTGTACATACACATATATATTATCTACTTGATCTGAAAGAGTTGAGATAGTTATTTTAGATCTCATTGGATGATGCATGCCAATACGCCGACTGCCAGCAGGCACATTTAATGAAATATAATCGGATTGATTCTGGTGATGAGGCACTTAAAATTAGCCGATGCATTTTCCCAACACTTATGCTGCGTTCACACCAAAAAGCGTTGCGAGTAGATTTCATGCAATGCGAATAAAGAAGATTTTCCAGTTATTCCTACGTAGTCGGTGAAAGTCACCGAGCTGTGTGAGCCTACGGGTGATGTTATGTATAAATATATATATATGATATTAATGTTATGAACCCAAACACGAGGGCGTTTGATGTTTCCGACGTTTGTGGGATTTACACAACAAGTATAAAGCAGAAATAGTGGTTATTTCTTCCATGGTGGATGGCGGAAGTTATAACTGTTTCCACGGAGATAAGCCACGCCCCCTCTCCAGCGCCAGTGAAGTGAATGAAGCGCATGAATGAACCACAAATAGTCGGGCGAGTAAAGCGATGTAAATATTCATGTGAACGCAGCGTTACGCATTTAACTTGTCTCACATGTTGCCGTGCTTCTTGTCTAGCCCTTTGCAGCGGTGGCGGTGTTAGATCCATGATTATGGTCTGGAATTCCTCAAATACGTTCATGATCATCTCCTGCTCGTCAGCGGAGAAAAAAAGAGGCTCTTCCTTTGAGTTTATTTGCCTTTGTGCTATTAGAAAATCATGTTTTCTGTGATCGACGCTTCCCCCTTTTGAAGTCGGACGGGTACGTCTGGTTCGAATTAACGAGATTATTTGAGTACGTGTACATGTAGATACACCATCTGTATATATATATATATATACAGATGGTGTATCTACATCTATGTATATATATATTTATATTAATCAATAATATAAACAGTCTGCAACCTCATTACGGATCTTTTCTCATCTGCGAGTGTAACAACACTTCATGATGAAGTGATAATCAAGATAGACTATAGTCTGGCGACGTCAACCTCTCCCTGAGTTTGATAACGACGGAGGAGAACAGGAGTGGAGGCCTCAAACCACAACAACGACGACTGATTTCAATCAAATCGTAATTATGGATCCTTCAATGAAGGAGCCTTCCTTTTAATAATGAATAGAGAAAATTATGCTCGCTGACAAAACGCTGCATAAAAAAGAAAAAAAGAAAAAAGTGTTCCGTGAGCTCGAGACGTTTCGAGCGCGGCGTCTTAATTAGCCTGTCTGAACCTACATGTGGGTAATTAATGGAAATGCTAAAGTAACATTTTCACAATGGAGATGACAAAAGACAAGCAGGCGGAGCAGAGGTGATGGACATCTCTGAATCACACCTTTAATAAAAAATGGAAAACCGAGGCAGATATATGCCTCATCTCTTACCGATACATCAAATCCTCTCCATCTTTGAGTGCCGTGTACCCTGAAAGGTAACATGCCCGATCAAAAACACCGTCGCATACAGACTACAGCTGCAGTTTGTGCAGTGCGACGCCAGATTGTCTGCGGCTTGCACAAAAAAAATGAAAAAATAAAAACAATGCGCCACGGGACTTGAGAGATTGCTGCGACAATGGCTCCTTGTTGCCGTTTTGGGTTTTTGCAAAAATATATGCAAATCCTCCAGACACTTTATATGTGTGTGTGTGTGTGTGTGTGTGTAATTTCCTGCTCAAAAGAAAATGTCCACTTTGTTGTATTTTGGACGGCATTGTTTTGCCCTACTTTTTTTTCTGGCACGCCGGAGCACTCGGTGCCCACAGTGTCTGGCAGACGTGTTGTCTGGTGAGAGCCTCCATGACACCTTTCTGCTTTCTCGGGCCACGGTCTGAACCACAGCGGGACAGGGAGGAGGTGAGGGGGGGGGTCTCGCCGGTCCGAGATCTAGAGTGCGTTTTTTCTTTCTTTTTTTTTAACCCCTTGATTTAACGAATTTGCCGCAGGATTCGTCACAAGGGTTTTTTTTTCTTCTTTTTTTCGAAGATTGTATAATCGAGTCGAGCCGCGCCAGGAATACGTAGACACACGTAGAGAGAGCTAATTCCCATTTCGCGTATTCATTCTTCACGCACTAAGTCCATATTGCCTTGCAAACTTGCCAAGTGGTCCTTGATTTTGTGAAACGTGGCGGGGGGGGGGGGTGAAAAAGGAGGTCTGTGAGAAGCTCCTGCGGCTGGTACCAGATACCACATATTACACGCTCAAGATGGAGTAATATCGCCACTGGAAACCAGCAGGCACTTGCTAATTTAAACAGCGAGATGTATGCAGAAGATTCTTCCCACGGAGGGGCGAATAATAATAAAAAAAATTACAAAAATTCACGAGCTCTCAAAAAAAAAAAAGCCTCGCTGGAATAACACGAGAAAGGGCTGAGCGTCTACAAGCGGCGGCTGAAGCAGAGGTAATAATTTAGACGTGCCGCCAGAAAGACCGATCTCACTGAGCTCTTAGGAAGCCATGACGGCACCTCATCCGTCATCTGCCATCCCTCCCCTCAGCCCCATCTCCTGGGCCCCCGGTCTGGAGAGCAGCCTCTGTCTCTCCTTGCCCACATAGATAGACGGACACACACACACACACACACACACACACACACACACACACACACACACACACACACACACACACACAAACAAATATGATTGATGAGGGGAGCGGGCACACAAGCCGTCCTCTTTCCACAGAGCGTGACTCCATTTACTCCCACGACGTTACCAGCGAGCGCTTGGCCCGGACGGGTCGCGTCCCGCCTCCATTCTCAAAACTAAACATGTGACGGCATATTCAAATGTTGCTGCCGGTATTACAAAAAAGAAAAAAAAGTTTCAAATAGTGAGTCAGAGTGAGAGATCTGCGTTCCGATTATTTGACTGTAATCTGTCATAAAAAATCATCTTTGGGAGTTTTATAGCCTCGACTCAGCGCACTGCTGTTTTAATTCAGTCAGGTTTTAAGGCCAAAGACTGTCAGAAATGTTTTGGATCTGCAAAAAGTCAGCCTTCATTTTGCTGCTTTATAGTTATTAGAGCTACTTTACTTTAATGTCTTCAGCAATGTCAAACTCAAACTGAATTTAATGCAAAAAATATGTCATGAATCATTCTCCGCTTTTCCAACAAGCTTAATTATATATATTCTTTTTTTTTTTATTCTTTTTTTTTTTTTACAGATGACAGCTGTTATGATTTACCTCTATTAAGAAGCCATGAGATGCAGAAGCTTTTCACTTTTTTTTTTTTTTTAACGCTAAGTCACCTTGTTCGCTTTTTATCTTTCAGGGGGAAAATTACAACGTTATTTTAACGCTCCGGAGACGACGTGCACGCACCTGTCAAAGCCCGTTTCATATTTATTATGTTTGGGTTCCTCCTAATCTTTCCTGAAAAAGAGCAGATTTCACCGGTACTTCTTTGTGAGAGAGAGATATTAAAGATGTAGAGCGATGTTTGATTGTGCCGTGTATGAATATGGATGAGTCACTAGTTGAGCGCAACACGACACAATTACATAAAATATGTGCTTTACTTAATGTTTCTAATAAAGAAAACAACCGTTTAGTAGTTTCACACGCTCCTTACAGCTATTTGCAAACTTTGACGATTGCATGTTAATCGTGGGAGTCTTGGGAAAGACGTTCTCCCCCCCCCCTCACCCCCCCCCCCCCCCCCCCCCCCCGTTCGCATGGGGAACCGTGGTGAGGTTCTTGAGGAACAAACTGTGCTACAATCAAGAACAGCCTCGTTCCGTGGGGGGGGGACGGGGGGGGGGGGGGGGGGGGGACAACCTGTGGAGACACCGAGCACCGACTGAAAAGAACACTTTGTGACGAAAGCATTTCAACATTTGAATTACCCCCCCCAAAAATAACGTGTAATTTTATTTTCAAAGCAGGCCTTCGATGGAAAACACGTGAATCAACGCCCCCGGAGCCCAAATATCTACTTTTTTTTTTTATTGTACCTAACAATAACAAAATTTACCCATTTGAGCGACTACACCCTTTTATACTTTTATACATTCAACTGTGCAACACGGACTCAACAATGCACAATACTCTGGTTTATTACGTCATTAACAGAACATCTATTTATACTGTCGGCGCAAACACACATTCCTAATTATTCATTCCATTCTTTGCATTCTTTACATTTCAGCATTACCATTTGCATTGTTGTTATACAGTCCATTTCTCATGTATATTTTCTTACACTCCCCCTGGTGATCGTAAAAAAAAAAAAAGCTTCTTTTTTTTTTTCTCCTCCTGATATTTACTCTCTGTTTCCTTTGCCAGCCGTATTGATACCTCACCTCTCAGCTGGGAGTGTGACTACAAAAAACCCAGAAGAATCGCTCCGTCACGGATCGGGAGGGTTTCGGGGCCTGAGAGAGAGAGAGAGAGAGAGAGAGAGAGAGAGAGAGAGAGAGAGAGAGGACATTACTCTCACGACTGCTTTTCAGGAAAAGGGCAAAAAGGGGGTATCTGGATGGATTGTTATCGGAGTTGGAACAAAACAAACCGACGCTATCATGTTTTTTTTTCTTCTTCTGGTGAGGACAGTCGTCGAATCTCGGTGCATCACCGGCTCCGACTTGTCCGCTTGGCTTGATGGTCACTCTGAAAAAAAAAAAAAGAAAAAAGGGCAACAATCCAAAGTTCTACATTAGAGGCATCATCACCAAGATGATGTATATATATATAAAATAAATAAAAAACGCTGTTGAATCTGTGGGTTTATTCGTCCGCGAAGCAGATAAAACGCCGGTGCACTGAGACTGTGTGTCATCCGCGGCGCCACGCCGCTACAGGGAAACAGAGCATGAACAACAACAACAACAAGAAAAACGCACAAACCTCATCAGCGCTTTCGAATGCACCACATTAGTCTGCGTCCCAAGTCAGGACCCCCCCCCCCCCCTGGAAGTCAGATCTTTTTTATTCTCCATCGCAGACGTAGGAAGGGTTTCTATTTTTGACTGAAGCTGACGGAGAGCTTATTCTTTGGTAGAAATGGTTGCCAAGGAGCACTAAGTGTGGGTCAGAAAGGTTGAGAGGAACCACTGGCTCAATGTGACTTCATGCCTAAGTGTATGAATATATATATGAGTGGTGGGGAGATAAAATATGTATGTAAATTAATTACTGATACACAGCCACGACTAAAGGGGTTTACACACCGGGGGCGTTCTTTTTTTCTTCTTCTTTCTTGTGATTAATCAGCACGTTAATATATTCCCTTCAAACTGTTCAGGTCATGAATACTTTCTGCTTCGTGGTGCAGGAAGCAGAAAATAGTTCAACTTCCTATGTATAGAACTCAGATGGGAAAAAATACCCAGGATCCCTTGCTTCATAAGGGGCCACCTGTCGAGCATTAACATCACGACGGCGAATATTCGGCGTCAAGTATTTCGCATTTTTTCCGTGTCGTTTATTCAATATATATATATATATATATATAAGTATCAGATTTAAATTATGAGTCATGTGCTGTGACGTAAAAGAGGAGGTTTAGGTCACGTTATGTCGTGTAGGTTTTTGGGTATTTTAGCAAATACCTGCGAAAATGCTATGACAATACATAGTTGTTACATAGTTATTACTCAGTAATAACAGCCTGACTGCTTATCCTTTTACTCCCTCTCCTCCACCTCCCTCTAGTATGATACCTGAATCCATCGCGTGCTTTCCAACAATCCATTTGCTTCCTCCTCGGTGAGCACTTCCACGCTGCCTTTTATTAATTTGGAGCTCGTGGGGTCCAGGGTTATTTTATTTGATCGGCCATTTTTTTCCCACCAGGAGTGACAGACTCCGCCCCCGATTACACCAACTAATTAAAACACCACACGCGCATCTTACAGGGATTAACATTATAAATCTGGTTTTGTTTGCTCACACACCGCTTCGGAATAATAACGTTTTCCTCGTTTTCTCTTAATTTTCTCTCTCTCTCTCTCTTTTTTTTTTTTTTTTCACTATTGCTTCTCTGTTTATTTAGATATTTATTCTTTTCCCGTTTTACTATTTATTTATTTTTTCCGCTGATCCTGCTCCTATCGATCGGCTGCACTCGGTTGCAGCTGAGAGGGATGGGTAGGAGGTGTGTGGGGGCGGTTTATGATCCGTCCTCATCCTCTTTCCATCCTGTAAAGTGCTTAACGACAATCAATCTCAACCCCCCCCCCCCCACACACACACACACTCTCCCCCCCCCCCCCCCCCCCCCCCCCTCCTTAGGAGATAACGCCGACCATGAGGTTGGTATTGATTCTTAAAGAGGCCTCCAGGTGGTCTTTAGTCATTCCAGAAAACCTCACCTATTGCCGACGCAGAGAAATACTGATTGAGAAGGAATGGAGTAACTCGGGAGACGTAACCTCTAATAATTAAATTAGTTTGGCTGGTGAATGGGGGCGGTCACATTAGTTGGTTCCATGGGGACTCGTGTCTCTCTGATTGCCACGTATATATTTGTGTGCAGGTGAGTTTAAATTTGGCTCCGGTTGGCTCGTGGCACAAAAGGACCATAAACATCAGGATTCTGTGTATGGATTAATACCCCCCCTCCCCCTCCCCTCGTAATCATATCTCGTTCTGGGGGGTGAAATCTGTTTTCGTTTTTTTTATCGCCGGATCAACTAAAGACAGCCCACAAGTCCAAGACAATTCAATTTTCTTTTGGGGGGCTTTCTTTAAAAATCGATTTTTGTACATTCAGAAGAAGAAAAATTGTGACTGAAAGGTACGATTCAAATATCCAGTGCGTGGAGCACCTGAGAGGCATCAGCGTGGCGGGGAGAATTGGCTTCGGGGGCGTTGGAAGAGGCAATTCTCACAAAATGGAAGGTCACCGCGTCGCTCCGTCGTGACACCCCACTGTCTATACTGATTAAGAAAGACATTGAACTGCCACTGCGGCAGCACCCACTATCTTAACCTGCCGGTCCGTCCGTCTTCACTGTGATAAATGAAAGGGAACAACCTCCTCCTTAAACTTATGACTTTGGCGTTCTATAAACCAAAAATGTGTATGTGCGTGTACTTTTTTTAAATTCAAATGCATTTCTCCTCTTTTCTTTTTCGTTTCTAGTCGTTTTTTTTAACCCTTGAGGGGGGGGGGGGTCTTTCAGTGTGCATCAGGCTCACGTCACATATGACGCCATGCGAGCTGATTCGGTTCATACCCCCCCCCCCCCCCCCCCCCCCCCCCCCCCCCCCTCCCCCGCCGCGAGGAAGCACCATAACTCTGATTCGCTTTGTCGTAACGTGCCTCGGCATTTACGACAGGCCACACTAAATTTCCCCTTAACTGCGGACCCTCTGGACAACCCCCCCCCCCCCATAAATGCCCAAAGCATTCGCCTTAATCAACATCCTCATGCATTTGGGCTCCCCCCCGCCCTGTTCTGTAGAGGCTGTCGAGAAAGTTAGCAAGCAAACATTTTTAAAATAAATAAAAGATGCGACACCCCTACAGCCCCATTTTAGGAGCCTCTCTCTCGTCTCCATGTTTATGCTAATACGCCTCATTGTGACGCGGCGAGGACTCGGTAACACTCCCTCTTTTGGAAGGTCGTTCAAATTCAACGGGGGCGAAACCCGGTGCGATTAATCCCCCCCCAAAAAAATATAATGCACCCTGGGTAGAAAAAAAAGAAAGAAAAAGAAACGACCGGTCGGGGGGAGCGTATTCGACGTCGTGCCAAGGTATCCGTGTCGGCTTGGCACGGCAGCGGAGGCAGCTTTGCATAACTCTCCGTTGTTTTTCTTCCGCACACCCCAAAAATAATCTGAACCTTCGGAGAAGGGGCCACAACATTTGTTTTCTGCTTTCTTTCACAAATTTTTTTTTTTTTCCGTGTCACGGACATTTTTGCATACCAGGCCCTGTGGCTCTTGGTTAAGCAGCCACCAGAAAGACTTAAACGTCTCGACTGTCTCTGCAGATATTGCTGCATTTACATATGAATGTCTACGGGGGAAACATTTCCCCTCTCTGAATTACTCCTCGCGGACAATGACTTTAATTTGAAGTACGTAGGCGCCGTGAAAGGAATCGACAAACAGACGTTAGCCGCTAAGTCTCGATACGCTGATGTATATATATTCCACTTATCTTAGCTGATCATTTCTTTTATGCACTGAATTAATTTGAAGTCACAAAGGCCTTTAAAAAAAAATAATAATAATGAAGCTTTGGATACAAAAGGATAAAAAGGTTAATATGGAAGCCGTGTTTCACATTTATGGCAAAGAATAAAAAAATTGATGGTTCAATTTTAACTGCTTTAAGATAACGTTCAGCCCTCATAAGACGTAAAAGAAAAAAGATACAAGTGGAGTAGTAGACACGGTTATAATGCGCCTATAGACTGCAAACTATGCACTGATTTTTAAACAATTTCTTTTTTTTTCCTGCTGCACGTATTTTAAACATCTCCCAGGATAGGTTTTTTTTTGTCTTCAAGGAGGTGCTCCTGTTTGGGCCCCCCTGGGTGCCTCCTAAACTGGCCCCCTTCACTTCAGAGTGGAGACGTTTATAGCCTCCGCAGTCATTTTACCAGCTGAGTTATTTATATTTCTCCTTTTAATCCACAATGAGGGGGGGGGGGTGCTTTAGTGTAATGTGCATACACAGAAATGCCACTTCAGTAATCTGGAACTGCTGTAATGAGAGGAAACACGGTCCATTAAGGTTCACCCTCCTACGCCGCTCACTGTGATCACTGAATACTAACAAAATGAAATACAAGAAGAATACTAAATAAAAAAAGGCCCCGAGGGGGAGTTTCAATCAAGCCACATGCACGAATAAATTAACAAATGTAAAGTTATACAGTAGGCTGTGATGTTTCTTCTATCTCCCGCTCTCTTAGACAGGTGGCGTCGATAAATGAGCGGAGGAAGGTGAAAAATGCAAATGCTTCGAAAAACGGGCGACGAGGGGGGGACGGCCGAACGGTCTGATGGGCATGAAAAAGGATGTGGATCGTATGCTGTGGGCTGCACAGGCACACCTGTGGGAAATTTGTGTTAAGCTGAGCAGACACTTTGGTGTTTTTAATGTACGTTGTGTTAACTCAACAACGCGTTTCTACTCTGCCTTTCTGCACCGCCGGAACTTGAGATACATATATATATTTTCTTCACTGTACGGATCAATCGATGCTCACACTGAACAAAAAAGCCCCAAAACCGATAATAGATTAATTCAAAACGGGGCGACTGTGTCCTCAACAAAGTTGGAATTACTTTGTGCAATTCTACTATGAACAAAAAAAAGTGAGAGGCAAATACGAAGGCGTAGATCGGTGGCCTAAATCTCTGGGTCAGTTCATATCGCTGTGACGATACATATCACGATATAGCTTCAGTTTCCTCCGGATCGACTCCCACGCGCCAGGATCAGTAGGTTAAGCAAAAAGCACAAATAACTACAAACGATGGACATTATTTAATCGTTTAGCGTTGCATATCGGGACAACAGCAGCCACACGTGGGGAATTAAAAAAACGTGGAACCGCTCAAACCGCCGAGACATCCAACTCCAAAAAGGTATCCGACTCGTCCAGAAATCCAACCGATCGTCCGAGATCCAGATCGTTGGATCATTCGGGCAATTCATCAGGTAATTCACCCTCCCACCTGTCAGACCGCATGTCAAACCACAGCCGATCTGGCAGAGATAAATCCATGTCTGTCCAGCTGTAGACAGCGCTTCCAAACCACCGTCGTCAAAACATCAGATGAGGTCTTGACGAATGGTCTTCATCCGTCCAGTAGAGCTCCACGGACTCGGGAGAGTCTTCGCCAGGCTGCAACGAAACTGGCGGCCCGGCGGTAGTATGATTATTTTTCGGTTGCATCGTCCCATTTTAATCCATTTTACTGTCCATTGTTCACTGTATTTGAGTGACAGCTTTGACAGGAAGCATCGAATCGCTTTCACCGGTGGAACATCGCTGAATACGTGTTACCCACGTACAACTTTAAGGTACTTGTACTTTACTTGAGAATGTCACTTTTTATTATTTTGTTCCACCGGAGCTCCGTGGCAAATTGTACGTTTTAGTGCGCTACGTTTCTTTTTAAAGGTTACCCTTCACAGATTCAGATTTTTTTTTCTCTCCCAAAACAGGTGATTATATATAAAATATGAGTGTTTTTACATTGTTGTATGGCTACCACAGCAGCACTGAAGAAACTGCCTTTGACACTGTTGCATAAATGTATTCATGAAGATTTTATGGGATGTCTGTGTGTGTGTGTGTGTCTGTGTTGTACTGGCTGTGAAAACGCCAAAAATAGTTCAAAGTACATTTTAAAGAGAAGTAAATGAACATGAATGAATGACTGAATACCGCTGATTATTTGGGTTTAATTCATTCTCATTAAAGGACATTTTTTTCACTTTGAAGTTGCTTTAATCCAAACGACTCACTGAAGACAGGTGACGTCCAATCATCGTGTTGAACCTAATCTCTCACGTCTGTCAAATTTCACCAAAAAATGTCACAAAATCTTGAAAAAAAAAACATTGGGGACCAGGCCGAGCGCCCCCAAAAAATAAAAGCTCCGACCCACCGTCGCTTCGTCACTCCTGAGATCGTTGGGGCGCATTTCCTGTCTGTCGGGATGCAGGTATAGCGCCATCTACTCGATGCGAGTAACGCCGTCCCCTTCAGCCGGGTCTTTAGATGGAATTTAGGCCAAACGTGACATACTCCCCCCCCCCCCCAGTCAAAGTCACGTTGTGTAGATAGTCGACCGTTCATCGACTGCCGCGGGGAGTCGAGCGCACTCAGCCTTTGCTCTCTGCGTGGGCTTCATCTTCTGGATATCAGTCTCTCTTTGGGGGCCGCCATTTTAATATTCAAACCGAGAAGCAGAGAGAACAAGTGCAGAGGGACAGCGGCCATTTGAATAATTGAAGAGGCTTTCGTAATGCTAGAGGATCCTCTCTCTCTCTCTCTACCATATTTTTCCTTCCATCTTTTTTTTTTTTTTTTTTTTTTTTTTTTTTTTTTTACGGCCCGGCTTCTTGAAGTTTGTCCCAGAAAGCAGTCGGGGGAACGTACGCTACAACAGCAGCCGATCCAACGATCCCAATAGGCTGATGGAGGGAGATAAGGAAGAAGGAAGATGGTGGAGGGGGGTAAGAGATGCCTCACAGAAGAGAAAGAAATATAGAGGCCAAATCTATTTTGATAGAAAATGGCAGCCGACCAAAACGGAGGGATGAAAAGAATCAACCAAAGCCATCTCTGCCAATAATTTGTTAAACACTTTTTTTTTTTACATAGCTTTTACCCATCTGGGTCCTTCAATTTGTTTGACAGACTTTAAAGCACGGGATGTCTAAATAACTCAGCGAGAGGAAAACCTTTCCTCCCTTTTTCCCCAAAAAGACCGAACGAAGCATAAAAGACGATTTTTACATGTTTAAAAATTCGCTCTCGTATCTCATCACATCTCGAGGTCCTAACGAAGACGACGAAACGTGATGGGCGTTGCGCGCTTCCTTGCTAATCTACGTCGGTTAAGAACGACCACGCGCCTTAAAATCCACCCCGGATCGCATTTGCATTTAGAAGAGAGGAAGAAAATTGGTCGACGGAGAGGCATCCCAATCCATCCATCTTTCAAAAAAAAAAATTACTATAATTTAAAAAAAAAGGTTATTAACAAACACCAAGACTCCGTTAATCAAACAAAAACTTCCAAGCGAGCATATTTTATTTGGATTTGTTTATGACTTATGGAGAAAAAAAATGAACCGTTTTTCCAACTTTGCCTTTTTTTTTTTTTTCATATAGAAAACACAAGTAATAGAAACTGTCAAAGCTGTCAAAAAAAAAAAATGCTTCAAACTCCACGTGTTGATTTACCGCCCTTGTCATTTGCGGGCTGACAATCTTTTGGCATTGGAGCATCGGCGTGCGGGCTTCATGAGAAATATCATATTTTTTCTATATATATATATATATATATTGTCCTTTTGCGAGAAAGAGAAAAGCACGTGTGTCGAAAGCAGCGTGCGGTCGACATTGATTCGATCGTGCAAATCTGCCGAGGCTTTCGTTTACAGCAACGTCGGCTGTGTTTTGCACCCCTCCCCCTTTTTAATTATTCCGCTCAGGAGATTCTCGAGGAATAAAAAATTCACATTTCATCAAAGCGCGAATATAAAAACGCTGACAACAGAAAAAAAACACATCAAATGTATCTCCAGTATTTGGTGGGGGGGGGGGGACTGTGAGAAAAAAAAAACTTTACAGTTATGTAATACTGCTGATTAATATTAGTGCAGCGTTGGAAAAAAAAAGATTGTTCTGAAGTTTTGAAATGAAAAGAATTTTCGATTTCCACAGATTTTGTTTCTCACAACGGGATTATATTTAATCTTTGTGAAATTGGCTTTTGTTTTTTTTGGGGGGTTTATGCATAAAAGTTGGAAAGTTTTGTACTTTCACAGACGCGTAAAAAGCACTGAAATGTTTCACATCAGGTTTGATAGCTGAATAAAAAAAGGGGACGTAAGATCTCCATGTCCACCGGTTTATGACCCTTTTTTTAAATATTTTTTGCCACGTATAGCGTGTGCACAAAGGAACTTTAACGACGACAACAGACGCACAACGACACGTTTTGGTTGAGCGTCACTTCTGAGGTAAAGAGCCTGACTTTGATTCAGTCAGAAATACCTTTTAGGACCTTATTTTTTGATCCTCCCACACACACTTTTTCATCTCGGTTGTATATGAAACTCTGCAAAAACTCAGAAGTTATTCATTATCCAGTGAATACATGCATTATGGATTATAGCTTTCAGCCGTAAAAAAAAAAGAAAAGAAAAAGGGGGGATGTATTGTAGATGAGGGAGTTGAGACAAAAATCATGGATGGATAGAAGTAAATGGTCAATTCTAATCCGCTACTGGTTCCCAGTTAGGTTGACACTTGTGATTTTGAGTGGTCTTTCTGAACTTTGTTGATCCCTTGGATTTTCAGGTTTTCTTATACCTTTTTGGGCATATTGATGATATATTTCTCACTATTTTCGGGAGCATTTTTAAAGGGGGAAAAATAGTTTTCCTCGAGAAAAAGATGTGTACGGTGTTTGATGACGAAGGTGTTGGGAGGTGCTTGACAACACATCGCTCCAAAATCTCCCATTGGTCACTCAACTGGGTTAATATCTGGTTATATGATCCTTTTCTTACCAATCGAACCCTTCAGTGACCGACCCCCCCCCCCCCCCCCCTTCAGTGATCGACCCCCCCCCCCCCCCCCTCATGCCCACAACGGACCCATCTGCGTTCAGTTTCATTCACCTCTAATTATTTATTCTGCTGCATCCTCTCCATAGTTTCCTAAACTGTAATTACTTACTTAGAGTATATTTATAGGCTCTCACTCAGCTCCCATTAGATTTTTTTTGTTGGTGTGTGTGTGTGTGTGTGTGTGCGTGCAATCATAACAACATGTAATACAATCCCACTATGACTGATTAATATTCATCAGTGTTCCCTCCGTCTCCCCGAATCTCATAAAGCATCGCGGCCTCGGCGGCTGGGATCCCGTGGTCCATGATGTCGTCTTAATGAGACACGCTGTTCATCTCAGGTGAAGCGAACACCTGAAGGTCTGCACCTCTTTAGTGACCCCCCCCCCCCCCTCCCCCCCTTCCCATAAGGGCCAAACCTGCAGTAAATGAAGTGTTCCCCTCTTTCCTTCATCTGACCAACGCCAGCCAAAGGGAATTAGCAGGTTTCATCCACACTGGGGGGGGTTGCCTAGGTTACTTTTGTCTGCGTCTGACAGCATCATGTGAAAGGGAAGATGTTGGTTGGAGCGCAAACACGCTTTTGGTCGAAAAAAACCCAGCGGTTCCTCGTCCAGAGTCCTGATTTACGCGTGTGCACGTGTTGGACGCACGTGCACGTGAAGGAGGACGGATGAGAAGCCCCTCTACGTGTTGAACGGGAATGCATTGGTGACTGTGTTTAAAGATGGTGCGTTTTGGATGACTGGATAGAGACTGCACGCCTGTAGGTGGCAACCATACCTCATCAACAATTGAATCGCTCGCGCGCGCACACGCACGCACACACACACACACGCGCGCGCGCTCGCGGAGGCATCAGATCCCGAGCCGTCCGCGTTAATGCGATTGATCCCTGATAATTAACGACCGCTGGGGGTTGATTTAAAATGAGCCGACGCACGCGCGCCGGCAAAGTGGTCAAAGTTAAAGTAGTCCCACGGGGGCAAGACACGGGGAGCACTGCTTTACCCCGCCTACGCACGCGCGCGCGCGCACCTTCTCCACCACATTGAGCGCCCGCACACACACACACACACACATACATACACGTACACGTGACTCGCGCGCGCGCCCGATCTGTGCCCGGAGAGCGTGATTTCAACGTGCTCGCTATTCAAGTCATGGACTGCAGCGAGCGGGGGAACCATTAGGAGCCGGTGGCAAGAAGAGGAAGAGGAAGAAGAAGAAGAAGAAGAAGAAAGCCTCTTTATTTGCAACACACGGATGATGATGATGGTGATGGTGATGGTGATGATGCTGCCACACCACCCGGACCGGACACACTCTCCCTGACAAGCGGAATTATTAGTAATAGCTGCGCTTATGTAATCAATACACCGGATTGCTTTGAAGGTGTCGGGGTGGTGGTGTTGTTGGTGGGGGGGGGGGGGGGATGGACATATAGCATCCCGTGGATCTTTTTTCCCCGTTTTAAAATACTGTATTCCGCGTGCGATTTCTTCTTCTTTGTGTGTGTGTGTGTGTGTGTGTGTGTGTGTGTAGAGGAGCCTATGGCAACCCATTTGTCCCGATGCGACGCGTGTGATGGTTGCAGTGGGACGGATATCCTTAAATTCTACCCAATAGGCGATCTCAGGGCTTCTTTTTTTGGTGTGTCGGACGCTTCTTGCACTCCCCCCCACCCCCCCTTTTTGTTCCTTTACTGACCTCAACGCCGCTTTTTTAAAAGAAAATGGGAAATTCATTGTCTGATCTTGTGCATATTTTTTAATTTTTTTTTTGTTGAGTAAATGACCCCTCGTGGTTTGCCAAATCCCACCCACCAAAAGTCCACTTTGGTTGCAATTTTTTCTTTTTTCTTTCCGTCGCTCTCAAGTGGGATTTGATTTATTTAGCGGAAAAAAAACCTGTGACTTGTATTTTTTTTGGGGGGGGGGGGGGGGGGGGGTGGGTGTGTGTGGGGGGGGTGGGGGAGAGAGAGAAAAGAAGGGGCCTATATACAGACTTGATCATCTCCCCCCTATTTAAACAACAAACAAACTGCAGGATTTCCTCCTTCCTCAGTCCAGAGGAATATCTCCAAGTCCAACGGGGGTGACTGCTGGGGCTGTCTTATCGGCGCTCAGTAGACGACATCCGAGAGGGGGGGGGGGGGGGGGGGGGGGGGAGATGGTGGTGGTGTCGCGCACCGCAGATTGGCGCAACTCTTTCTGAATGTTTGGCGTTTTTCGCCGGCGAGCATCTTGACTTGTGATCGAGAGAGACGCGCGGACTGCAGCAGGAAAGGGAAAACTCACCCCCCGTTCACATGGAGATTTGTGCCTCGCTCGTGCTGCAAACCCTGAAACCGGGGACCGGGGCCCTGCTGGCTTTACCTCCACTGCCCTCAGCCTCGACTCCATCCATTCGAAAAAATGCGTAAGTGTTTCTCCTTCTTCTTCTTTTTCTGTTGAATTCACTCCCAAATTGAGATTATCTCTCATGTGCGTGTGCGCGCGCGCGTGCGTGTGTGTCCGTCCTCCGTGCGCAAACCGATTCGTCGCCATTTAACCGGCGATTTCTGCTCGGCTCTAAAAAACACTTCCAACGGAAAAGAAAGATACTTTAAAAAAATAAATAATAAATAAATCATGTCCCCCTTTTTCTATCTCCATAAGTAGGTTTTTTTTTTTTTTTTTTTTAGCTGTCGCATCCTCTTTTGCGCGTGAGCGATCGTGTGCGTGTGTGTGTGTTTCAGAATGTGTGTGTGTGAGAGATATATATAGATACAGATAAAGATTGATAGGGACCAGAAAGGGGTTGAGGAGGTGTGTGTGTGTGTGTGTGTGTGTGTGTGTGTGCGCGTGTGTTTTCGGGGGTTAGCTGGTGCAACACATTGTGTGTGGGGGTTTGTGGTAGCCCCTGTTGCCAGCAGGACATTACTGCTATAGAAAAAAGGGGCCTACGTCATATGGTAATTCAAATTCAGTTCAGGTATTCTCAGCATACACGTTTTTTTTGCAGCAACCGGAGCGCCGGATTGGCCAGGTGGGCTGGCGGCCCCTCAGGAAAAGGGGGCGCTTAAGAGTGGGGATGTGGCGAAGCAGAAAAGGCTTCAGGTCAAGCTTTACTTTGCAGAATGCGCTCATGCACACACCTCATGCACATAACCCACCCACCCACCCCTCTGTATCTCTGTGGTTCTGCTTGTTGACCCGGTGTGTCTACGAAAACCTTCGGCCAAGCCACCCATGGGTGATATGACTGAGGTCGTCATGTCTCCATACCACAGGTTAACAAAAATCAAAGCCCTGGAGTTGTTGCTTCGGCAATACAGCCTCTCTTCTTTTCCTTTTTTTTCTTTTCTTCTCTTTTCTTTAAAAAACAAAAGTGAATAGGAGCTGTCCATCAGTGGGAGGTGCTGAAATGCCTCGATGCTGAAAATACTCGCGTGTGTTGGCTGAAACGGGCGAGAGAGCAAGAGCTGCATTCTTAGCAGGCATGACATCTGAATCTGAATTTGCCACAGTGCTTCTGCGGGCGAAAAGCACTGCACTTAAAAAAAAGAAGAAGCTAACCCCCCCCCCCCCTCACACACACACACACACACTCCCTCGAGTGTACACTCTCACGTGCACATCTATGCGATTTTTTGATATTTGTTTACGACCCGCCTGTAAAAATAAAGAGCAAAACTCGGAGGAGTTGTTTAAGAATGGGGGGGGGGGGGGGGGGGGGGGGCTGTCGATTTAGGGTTGTGTTTCCACAATATTTGTGCCCCCCCCCCCCCATTTCAGGGTTCGCCTGAAGCCTGTTTGACTGGAAGTTTGTGGTGAACTGAATCATCTTAAAGCATAAATGGTCCTGTCAACAGTAGAGAGAGATCAATGGGCTCTTAAGATGTCCGAAAAACACAGAGAAACATTATAATGGTCACGTTTTTAGTGGTGTTTCTCACTTGTATGGCGGTATGCAATAAACATACATTTTAAATTGGCATTACATTCAGTCCCAGGCCGGGATTATTCCAGTGCACCCTAACTGCTAAAGAATGAAGGCCGCACTCCAATAAGTGGCTCATGTTGACCCAATGCCCTGTTGAGACACTTATTGGAGTGCAGGCCTTAATATTTTAGCAGCTACCAGCTACACACAGCTTCTTTTTTTTTTCAAGACGTTCCACCATGTGGATTTCAAAAAAAAGGGGGAGGGGGGTGAAGAGTCAGAAACGTTGTTTATACAACCAGTGTGCCGTTCTGCCCCCGGGGTTGAGAACTGGTGACCATTACCGTCAGGCGGGGCAAACATGAATTTCCACGCTTACCGGAATAACGCCGGCACCCTGTCACGGCCTGTGGATTCGCTTTTTTTTTCTTTTCTTTTTTTTTTGTCCCCTTGTAATATTTCCTTTAGCCATCGGGACAGACACAGCGAGGCAGAATAAATGGGTTTCGCCCCTCTGACAGCCGCTGCAGGTTTTTTTTGGCATCTACCTTCCTGCTAAAGGAACCAAATGGATGTAGACCACCCAGAAGCGCTCTGACAGAAGCCTTCGCTGTGGGAAAGACGCACTTGGGGCGAATAGATTTGTTTCTCATGCGTGACACACACACGTAGTCAACGGCTGGTTCAGAACAGGGTGAGCGGTGACTCATCGAACCGTCCCTCCTCGGCAAACCGCTGTTTGTTCTTTGCACAAATTGCTGCGTAAAAAAGAGGCACCCGTATAATAATAAGGGCTTTATGCGATGCACTTCCACCGCAATGTCGCTCTCTAAATTTTCCTCGTGACAAAGCTGCCTTCTTACACCTCAGACAGACGCTTGTAGGGAGTTGATTCATGCTGCTTTCTCTTTATTTCTCTCTCTCTCTCTCTCTGGCATCTAGAAATAATGCACTAACATCGCAGTGCGAGGACCCCGTTCTTCCCCAGTCGGTGTTGTCGCTTCAACATGTTTTTTTTTTGTCCTGCCATCATCAACTTAGCCCCATTTTTTCGTCATTAAGTCAAACAATGTATGTGTACGCCACCACAGATTGGGGGGCCCCCCCAGCAAAAATATACCTCAACAATGAAATCCTCTGGAAGAAGTCGCGGATTTCTTCCTTGAGCCGCAGGAAGCGAAATAACAAGTAGCTGGGTCCGCCCCGGGGTTCTGACACGCAACGACAAGCATGGTGGGACGTAAACCGCGGGTCACTTTGGGGGACCCGGTCCATGTTTCAGATGTCAATGACCTGTCGGTCTAATTATTTTTTCTCAAAACTCGTGGCAATAACAATTAGCAGGTAAATGATTAATGTCATTAATTAAGCGTAGTCCCACGTAGTAGCTGGTTCCAGCAGCTCAGATGCGATTGCCTTTTTTTTTCTTCTAGCTTCTCCCTTTTTTTTATTTCGTAAGTGACCTCACAGCTGTCGCCATCTTGTTTTTTTTTTTTTTTGCAACCGGAAGCTAAGCGGAGCCAAACACTGAAGAAAATGTTACAATTCACTTTCATGAGGTGAAAACACACCAAAGTTTTAAGACGAAAAACACAAAGGCAGCGCACGTGGTAGCGACCTGTCAGCCACAAGGTAGCCCCGCCCCTTTTCCTACCCTGCTTTACGGCCCAAATTCCTCTAAATGGGACCATCATTTAAATGAATGAACGTCATGCTGCGGCGAAGAAGACTTCAATCTAGAGATTGAGACCATAAACTACTGTTTACAATGTTTATTGAGGTAATAAACCCAGTGGGAAGAATAGCAATTTTCTCATAAATTCTATACAATCAGACTTTCTTCTTGCAACCAGAGGAGTCGCCCCCTGATGGTCATTGGAAATAATGCCAGTTTAAAGGTGCTTCAACATCGGCATCCGTCAACAGCAGAAATGCCAATACCTTTTCAAATGGCTATCTTCGGCATTGCACTTATACTTTATGCTTTTCTATATATGGGGGCCACTGTTCGTCAATTTCTATCGGCGTCTTGTGATATGAGGATTTAGGCATTTGGAGCGGTGATAAATGATGTCCGAGCTTCTCCCTCCAGCCCTGTGCTTTTTTTTAAACATTTTTTATCTTAACTAATAAAGAAGGATTGTAGGAATGTTTCTGTGTATCTATGTACATGTACAGTGTGTCTCAGTGGGACATAAATAGGCGAGTGGGATGCAGCTTGAGATAAGGCTGCCGTTTCCAGCCCCGGCTCCATTTTGATAGATAACACTCTGTAGCTTTCCAGCGGTACCGCCGAAGAAAAAACATGTGTTTGTGTCGAGTCGAGAGACGGGCCCGATCTGAGCGAGTCGAACCGCTCGGGTGTGAGAGAGTCCGACGCATGCCAGGCTGCGGAGACTTAGTATTCACTGGAGCAGCTTAGGTTTTTTTGCCTTCGTGCACCAGAAAGAGGGAATAATTCAGCGAATCCTGCTCTATGTCATTCACGTCCGCATTTATGAAATCAACCCATATTAAAAGTGGCGATCTGAGAAGAGGCTGCGTCTGCTTCATGTGCCTGTCGAGCTACCGCAGTTCATTACCGCTGCGCGAGCCTTTATGTGGAGTGACAGTGTTGATGCCTGGAAAAAAAAAAGAAAAAAAAGTAACTTATGGCACACATGTCACGATGACACATTCGCTGTTTTGACTGCAGCCGTCGGTGCCTTATTTCACCATCTGTGTTGTGTACTACGTGTCTGTGTTGTGTGCCTGCAGCAGCAACCAGCCATCAACTCCATCGAGATGCCTCTGATGGAGAGAGTACGCTCGGGCTACGGGTACCACGTTTTTTTTTCCTTCTTTTTCTGCCTCTTCAGCAACCAGCAACAACCACTTTCTGCAAATGCCATAATGCCCGTTATAGATTTCCTCCACAGCCCATGTAGAGTTTAGCGATAACGCTCGAGTCAGCATTATGCGCGCGTGATTATAGGTATGGTGGCACTGTGTTGTGTGGCACAGCTGAGTGCCGCCCCACCCCCCTCCTGCTCTGAAGAATGCATAATCACGGTAAACAAGGCAATTACGGCTTTTATACAAGTATCGCTGCTTTTATTTTTGAGCCATTTCAAACGTTTTCCTTTTAGAGCGTAGTGACATGAATACAATCGAGACATATCACAACAGGAAATCACAGAAAGCTGTGCATTGTGGGAGATTATATTCTGGGAACGCGTCGGGCCGTGTTTTCATTTTGGATCCGATCCCAAGCTGATAAAACTCTGTCAAGTTCAAAGTCAAACCAATCGCTCATTGAATCTGTTATGTCCTCTCTATTTTATTAACAAAAACAGTGAAAACACTCAGGGAAGGTAATCATCTCCCGCAAAGTATGGTGTATTGATTTGCAGGTCAAAAGATGTCTTGAAATGTAGCTTAAATGTGAGCGAAATTTACCATCTTCACACATGCATAGCTATGAATCTTTGAAGCCATTTATTCCTCCCCGATGCCGAAGCCACTACCCGAACTTACATATCGGGCTTTTCAGATACCGGTGTCTGTATTTTAGAGCTGATGATGACAGGTATAAAGAATCAAAACTGTATTTTCAACCTCTATATGTCAGTGGTAAGTATAGTAACCACCACAAATGTGCTTTAGTTTTAATATCTACACGTCTTTTGACCTGCAAAACACCAAATAATCACATATTAGGAGGTAATCTACATGGAAAACATGGGTTCTAATTGTTGTAATAGTAGTCGATATATGTTTTAAGGGTTTATATTAAAAACCATCTGTTACTAAAACCTACTGACCTTTAAACCTATAAAATGGATTCAGAAATATGCATTTGAATCCCAATTCGAAGAATGCACAATTAACTCAGCAGGATGCTACCAACTGCATGATCCGCAATGGTCAAAACAAATGTTAATTAAGATGAAATGTCTATTTATGGCTCTCCCGAGGGCAAGTCCCTGAGACAAACAAGAAACTGAAATTGTAAACCTATGTTTTGAATATTACACACTCTCACAGTGGCGGCTCGGAAGGTGGCTCTTCCGAGCCGCTCATGGAGGACCACAGCTGGGATTCACAGCTGTTACAATGAATTATAAAATACATTTTTTTTTTTAGGGGAAAAAATAAAAAAGTAACAAAATGTCCAGAAAAAAACGTTCTTTTGGAGTATAATCTGTCTCTCCTCCGTCCATCTGTATCGTCAGTATGTTTCCGTCAATTCTTTGCCAAATCATGAAGCTATTGAGGGTTTGGAACAGGCTGATGATATGGATGGACGGTGAAAAGAAGAATATTATGATGCAGGGGGGACATCAACTTGGCCAGCTTGTGGGATCCATGTTGGAACTGCCACAAATCAATCTTCGTGAAGTAGCCAGCTAAAAACACAATAAATTTAAAAAAAAGCACTTTCAACCCATTGCGAATGTTGCCGGCTAACAGAATTATCGAGGGAACGTTTTGGAATAAAAAAACTGAAACAAGCTGCGGAGAAATAACGTCACAAAGCATGTTGAGCCAGAGTAAATGAGTAAAATGTAACAATTGATGCCTCATTCGCACATTAAAGCAGGATTAGTAAGCTAGCTAGCTGGCTAACTCGCAAACAGCTGGCTAGTTAGCTAGCTTGCTGATTCGGCCACGGTTTAGTGCTATTAAAGAAAATGAGACAGGCTGCTAGGTCGTACGGTCCATCCGCCTCACTCCCCGCCGCTCCGAAAGACGAGAAGCTACCAGGCTACCAAGCTAACTAGCCAGCCTTCTGTTTTTCGGAGCTGCGTCAACCCTCTTCTCCGTGCAAGCTGCGGCAACAACATACGGCCCCCTCCAGCGGACCACCATTTTATTTTGTTGTCCTTGTCGAAATGATCATCTAAAACTGATCATTGTCCGTGAAAAAAAATGCCTCTGAAGGCAGCTTAATGCTAAAGACATCATGCTAACATTCTCACAATGACAACGCACATGCTGGTGTTCAGCAGAAACAACGCTCTCCATGTTCGACGTCTTAGTTTAGCCCCGTGAGCGCGCTAACCTTTGCCAATTGAACATAGCGCAGAGACACACAGAGGGCAGAAGTACATGTTTTACACCGCAAAGAGCACGGGCAGCTTGTATGTGCTTAACACAATTCATCTTTGTTGTGAGTCTGCACAGCTCCGGCTTCGCAACAAGTTCAAACCCAGTGTAGGTGAAAGCAAGCCCTTGGAAGGGCTTTGCCACAAAGCCCGGGCAAATCTCATTGTCTCAGCTTATCAGCCACAAATTTACTTCGCCTTACTGAGATATTCCCTTAGAGAATTAGGGATATTAGCTGAAATTATGACGGTCATGATGAGTCTCTATCTCTCTCAATGCCCCCTTCCTCTTTTTCACTCTCCCTCCATCTCTAAATTCACCCTGTTTATCTAATTCCCACACATATAAATATACGCTCTATACCCTGCCAGTTAATTTAGCTCCGATGTAATTGATAAGAATTTCTTGACCTCACTTACTTTTCTTGTCGCAACTCACGAGGAACCCGAAAGTGATTCACGGTGCATTGAAAGAAAATTACCAAATCAGTGTAAGAATGAAATTAATATCTCGTTCAGTAATGCTTTGGCAAACAAGCTTAGATTCCAGTTGCTGGAATACATTAGATCGGCTTAATTGGCAAAGATGAAACCCCCAGTAACTGGCGCCAAGTCAAACACTAAACCGAGAAGGGAATCTTGTAAGTCTGACAAGAATGCCTCTTTAGTGTGCGGCTCCGAGTCGCCTCTGCTACATTCCCCCCCCCTCTTTCATGACAACATTTCTCTTCAACTACAGTGTTTTCTGGGCTCGAACAAGGCCGTTCGAACGTCTCGTTCCCCTCGATGCCGTGTAGTAATACATAATTGGTGAACCTCTTTCTGTGCCACAAGGGGCGTTTTGTCCTTCAAATTCAAAAGGAAAAGAAAGAGCAAAAGCTCCCGACGATACAAATTCTTTGTCTCGCATTCTCCATAATAACACAAGGTCCCTTTTCATTCGTCGTGACGTGCATTAAGCCGTGGATGAGTATGCAATGCAGCTGGAGTACTTCAATGACAGTTGCACCACAATGTTGATCTGTTACTGGTTTTCTGCATCTTGTACCTGTTTTACTGGTGTCAAGGGATGTGTCCAAATTCAGCTATTGAGTCGCCAATGCCATGTTTTATTCATCCCAGT
Organism: Cyclopterus lumpus; assembly: GCF_009769545.1. Classification (NCBI taxonomy): domain Eukaryota; kingdom Metazoa; phylum Chordata; class Actinopteri; order Perciformes; family Cyclopteridae; genus Cyclopterus; species Cyclopterus lumpus. Next base: position 26,651,067 of record NC_046968.1, read on the forward strand.
TACCGCACGTTCCTAGAAAACTAAATGTTCTAGGCTAAATATTGTTATTTAATATATTTTTTTCCATTTACACATTTTTAAAACAAACGCTCGCTCAATACTGCATTCACATCATTTTAGGCTGAAAATGTGCCATAACTGAGACAATAAGATCAATAGTAGCATAATAGAAATAGGATACATCTCTAGGTTAGGTATTGTTTCTGGAAAGAGACATATTGCTATCTTATTTTTATCTAATGTCATTTTGCAATGCTTCAAAAACTACAAAGAAAGACAAAATCTCTGTTTGTTTAAGTGGGTGGCGAAGATCTGAAATTTAATCATGTGCATGGCTAAACAACAAACAACAACAAAACATGCTTTATGTGAGTTGGGTGCTTAAATCAAAGGTTGAAGAAGTCGATTTTTAGGTCAATAAACGGCCCAAAACGCACTAGTAACTGCTCCTTAAATATATGTTTAAGATATCACTTTCTTCACTGTTATCAGCAATTAAACAGAACAATTCATTAAGAGGGGACACTACAGGTGAATACCTCCATAAAACTAATTTTCTGTCAATTCTACAGACGCAAATAGACAATGTGTCGTAGAATAAACACCTAAATTAATATTTTGGATCTTCTTCCCCAGCAGAATAGCCCGAAATCTCCACATTGACCAGTTCATGTGAAAACAACGCTTTTTGCCTGTAGTGTCTCGCCTTAATTAATAAAAAATAAAAAAGTCTAATCAGCAGATTAATCAATAATGAAAAAGAATCATCAGTCACAACCCTAATTATTCGCTACACCTGAAGCTCAGTAAGCGTTTTTTTCTCGTAATGTCCTTTTGTGATATTTTGCAAGCTTGTCTAACTAGCACCTGCTGCCTGGACTTTAATTAACCATGCAGGGAATACGGAAACCAGCTGAGGGCAGGTCCCGAGTCTTTATCTCATTCACACCTTCGGTAATGAAAATGACAAATAATGAGGGCCATTTAATAATATTAGAGACGCTAGCGCTGCTTGACTAACCCACCTACCACTTGTGGTGCAGTGTTTTTAATGAGCAAGACCTGTCATCTCATTAGATAAGGATGCATCGATGTCTTCGATATAGAAATACACTCAGACAAAGCACTAAGAATACAACTTTGGTTTTCGGTGAAAACGTTGTATTTCTTTGTTTAAATGTCCATTTTTCAGACGTTAATGAGAAAAAAACGTTGTTTTTTTTTAGCTTAACAGCCATGTGTTGTTAATACATTGTTGTTTTGTGCATTTGAACATTAACTACGAGTCCACCGCCATGCTAGCAGCTCTGTGAGGCTCGACAGCACAGTGGTGCAGTGGTGCTTTGTGCTAAATGCTAAAGTCAGCATTAAAATCCGCACGTACATTTACGTTTTTAGCGTGTTGACACGGCGACATTTGCTTATCAGCACTAAACGTAAAGTACAACTCAGGCTTTAGAGACGTCGTTAGATTTACAGGTATTTTGGTCACAAAAGACAGCGTTGGACAAATTACAGTGAGAACACACTAATCGCAGCGTTTCATGGTAATTCCTCCAATAGTTTGTCAAGATATTTCACTGAAAACCACAGATGTCAATCTCACGATGGCCCTAGAGGAGACGACAGATGGTCGCCGATGCCACCAGCGTGACTAAAAGTTGCACGCCTCCCCTCAACTTCTTGTGTTTCGACTCTTAGTGCTAATAACCAGAGGGCAAATTTATACCCTTAATACGTGCAACACGACGGAATATATATTGTAAGCCACCCACTAACACGTCTGCTTCTGCTTATGTTGCTACACAACTACAAAGCACGGTCCAACCTACACCAGAGAGACCCGCATGAGTGCTGCAATCTGATGGTCAAGTTCAATCCCCGGTGTCGGTGAAAAGCAACGGGAGAGCTTTGGCTCAATCTTTTCAGGCGCTGAAAAGAGCCTCTTTTTCTGGCTCGATAGCCTTGTATTGTAGTGTTGATACATAATGGGCTAGAAAAACTGCTTCTGAAAGGGAAAGTGTTCATACAAACCCAAAGAGGAGCAGGCACCTTCTCAAATGAACTAAAACGTGAAAATCAGCAACATTTAAGTGGCGTGCAAGTTTTCATGATGCATTCTCAACAGATCATATTTGCGAGCCCAAAGTGAGGATCCAAATATGTTTACTCATACGAGACAAAGAAAACCATTAAATTCTCAAATTTAAGAAGCCAAAAGCATGCAATGTTTCATACTTTTGCTTGAAAACATTACTGATTAGTTATTGATTTAAGTTCCTGTCAATTGAGTAATTGTTTGCAGCTCTAATCAAAAGACTCATTCAATTAAATTCAACCCACAGAAAATGTAAAGCTATTTTGAAACGATTAATAATTTAATAAGTTTCCAGCAAAAAAAAAAAAAAAAAGCTAAACATTCTCTGATTTCAACTTGTTAAATGTCAGTTATTTTAGGATGTATCCATTCAGATTTTTGTCGTCAAATAAGATTGTAAACTGAATCTTTGGGACTGAATTATCATACATTTCCTTGACACAATCATTTACTTATCACAAAAAAACGGGGTCAACAGACCAATTGACGATGGCAGTAAATCCGCCCTGAACTGACATCTCATTTGATGCCAGACAAGCATCCACATCTCTATTCACTAGCTCGTCGTGTTTTCTCATTCTTGTGTCATGAAGACATGTAGACTCCGCATCATGAGTCATTTAATATAGCGTAGCGCAGCTAGGCTAAGGGGCATATGGCCACGTTGGAGCAGAGCCATGTGGCTTGAAGCGGGGTAAACGGATGGGCATGAGATTGTTGGTGCATTAGCGGTTCGGCTCCGCGTCGCGTTTCGCTGTTGTTCCTACAGAGAGCACACTGTTTATCCAACAGCAGTGAATAAAACATCACAATCGTCCTTTTTTGTTTCTTTTTTCCCCGCACGTTATGAGAAGTTGGTTTTCCAGGGAATTAGAGGGGTGGTGTGGGGGGGGGGGGGGCTGTCACACTGTAAATACCGTTTGTCTGCGCATAAAAATGAGAGAGAGAGAGAACAAAAAGGAGACAGAAGGAGAGGGAGAACGTCTGTGATCCACTAAAATATCCTTTGGCAACAAAAGAGACGGCGCATTCACACGTTACCCACGGACAGTTTGTACCAAACGCTAACGTTCTGCCGAGGCTGTGATCGGCTGCGATCGGCTAAATGCACGAGAGGAAGTGCTGCTGCAGAGCCACGGAGCTGACGACGGGCCTGTGTGCGTCGACTGTTGATTACCGGGAGTGCCTCCGTCTCCATCTATTTCATATTCATGAGCCAAATGGTTCATGTTGTATTATTCATGAACAAATTAGCCGTTGAAAACACCGGCGTGAGCAAGGCCATATGCGGAGCGTACCGTGGCGGTGGGCTGCTGGGGGCCTTAATCTATCTCCATAGAAAGGGAATGGGAGGAAACATTGAACTGCGTTGCCATGGTCATTTGACATGATGTCGACTGTTGTCAGTTGTTATGGCGATAACACACGACAGTGGGGCCATAAAGTCTTGTCGTAGCTCGCCAAGCAAGAAGAGGGGCTGGCCGGTTAATTAGCTTGTTAGGTAGCTCGTGCTTCCCAAGAGCGGCGGGGGGTGGGGGGGTGGGGTGGTGATGCATAAGCACCGTTAAGACCCACGGCCGCTGCTGTTCGGCTCATTCTCTGGGAACCAGTGGTAGCATTGAAGCGTGGCGGAATTAGCAAGCTAGCAAACCAGCTAGCCAGCTGCCTCCTAGTAAGCTAGCTAACTGGTTGATTCCACCATGCTTTAACGCTACACTGGTTTCAGAAAAGAAGCTCGTTTTCAGACGTCGCATGCGACTTGCCGTACGTCGGTTTAGCTCGTATGGAAGTTAGCTCGCTGCAGCGGTTCAACAAACGGACCGCCGCTCTGACCGTCCTGCCATTTGGATTTGAGCGGGGACGTCAGTTCTATTTATTCATTCATTTTTAATTAATATATTCATTTTCCAGGGCCAGCGCACATTAATCAAGCTTTCAGTTTCCACCGCAATGCGAGCGTGCCAGCGTTAGCTACGAGAGCTAATTTTCTCTCTGCAGTCCCCTGGCGGCTTATTACAGACTCCTATTCTATTTCTACGTAGCCCCTGTTATGTTGGTACACAATCCTGGGCTGCTGTCCTCACAGCAGTTTCCACCAGAAGACAGTCTTTTTTTAAAATATATATATATATATATATATTTACATCCTGTTTACTGTATGAGGTTGAGAGCTGACCGGCTTGTAAGATAACCGGCTTTCTTCAACAGAAGTGTGTCCAATCAAGCTGAGCCCTGTTTTTTTTTGTTTTTTTAAAAGATCCTCGGGCAGAGGCCGCATTTATCACCCAAAAATCGAGGAGACGAGTCTGGCCCTCGTCCAAGCCCTCAAGCTTGTGTATTCTGTTTGAGAGCGTATCCAGAGGAAAGGGCAGCGCTGCAAGGGGGGCCCCGGGAGACACCTGTACATGTGTAACTGACCGTGTGTGTGTGTGTGTGTGTGTGTGTGTGTGTGAGTGAGTGAAAGAAAGCCTCTGCCTCTGTGTAAACAGTGTTTTGGATGGAAGGAATCCTTGTTAACCTTCAAACCTGCTGTGATTGTTTAATGTGTTTTGTGTGTGTGTGTGTGTGTGTGTGAGAGAGAGACTATAACAATAGAATCATTAGAAACAGTGTAAATAGTATCACGGCGGAAGAAATATTCAGTATGTCGGTAAAAAACAAAAGAAGACGTATTGTCACCGTCAGCTCGGCGTCGCTGGGAAATTACCTTGGACAAAGTCAATCTAAAAAAAAAAAAGCACTTAATTTACATTATCCAAATGAGAAAAACACCGTATTGTTTGTGATGACAATGCGGTCGCTCAATTACCGTAATGGTGTGGATTTACGGCACATTAGGTGATCAGAGTGTTCATCTCTTCCAGGGGTCGACACCCTAAACCCGAAGGTCACGGGCGCAACGCGATGACTTTGTGAGCCCTGAACATCTATTTGAACGGACCCTTTGTCTAAAAATTGACCGTGAATTACATAGATTGAGTTGTGTGTGTGTGTGTGTGTGTGTGTGTGGCTGACGAAAATGAAATAATAAAAAAATGAAATTCCTGCTCGATATTGGGTAAATGGCCTGTAGAAAAAGGACGCTGTGAAGGTACTCGATATAATTTCACACCTCGAGAGGGGACAGATTTCACCTGCAGAAATGAGCCGGCCTCACCATAATTACGCGTACGTCGTTTCAATTGTTTTCCAGAATGTCATTTCCAAAAGGCGCCCAACAGGAAGTCATTGCACCAATGGGGATGTCGGCTGCGCGCATACTTTGAGTCGGCCACCTCGAACTGGGTGTTTCCGTGTTGTTTATTTCCTGTAATGGTTTGTTTTTTTCCAATGCCGTGCGTGGCCCCACCATTTTTTGTTTCCTGGTGATCAATCGCCGTTAACTTGAGACAAGTAGGTTGTTCCAGCAGGATGATTGGCGGCTCTCTGCTTTACTCGCGAACACGACACCTCCCTACACCCGATTGAGCCAACGCTCTTCTCCACTCTCTGGGCTCTCGTTTGCTTATTGTGTATGAAAGACAACCTCGCAGCAAAGTATCCATCAAAATCTGTTTCTGGATCAGTCTGAGGTGGATAAAAGGCCCCACTGTCACCTCACAGGACTCCATCTTGTCCCCGTTTACACCAAACAACGTTAGGAATACTAAGGAACCAAGACATGTTAAAGTATGTTATTAAAGGGATATTGTGCAGTCATAAATACAAACGTTTTTAGACTTTCACCTGATGTTATTGATTAACGGTTTAACCGTTAGACAAAAGTAATATATAATTATTATTTTAAAGCCGAGCAAAACTTAGCGGGAGCAGCTTGTCACTTAAAGGAGAACATCTGGTTCACCTTAATTAAAGGTCAGGCCACTTTAAGCCTGAGCCGATATTATGGATATAGCTTCAGGCTCTAAGACCTTGAGCTGTAATCAGCAGATATATATATATATATATATATATATATATATATATATATATATATATATATATATATATATAGTCCTATAGTGTTTGCTGTGGCATTTTTCTGATAATATTTGGCTTGTAATATCCCGTCCAGGGACGACAGATGAAAATGAGCTCTCTAGCTCTGGCACATTTACATTGAGCTGGAAACTGAAATGTGAAATGATTAATGTGCACTGTCTGTGGTAAATAAATAAATTCATCAATAGTCTCTCTCTCAGCCCTGATAGAGTATGTTAAGCACGCGTCCATGCTACATCGTGGCCACTAACTCTCCTGCTCAGGTGAACCGGGGACACACGGTTGCTTCTTTTTTTTGCGCATAGCGGGTTCATCAAAGTCGCTGGGTGGCTTTTCAGACCCCCCCCCCCCCCCCCCCCCCCCCCATTTTGACGGGTAATGATTGGTTAACGAGGGTAAAGAAGAAGAAGAGGCAGATGCAATCATAAAAGACGTGTACGTTGTTGCCGTTGCATTAAATCATAAAGCAGTTGCATACTCATGAGCAAAGAACGGCGAGGTACGATGCGATGAATAGGAATTTGCACAACAAAAGCCCCCCCCACCCCCACCCCCCCCGATCCATCAGTGACCGGGGAGGCAGAGGAAGTGGACTTCGAGATGTGCAACAGGAGGGATGATTTAATTATTGGAGAAAAAAAAGAAATTGTGCGGGCTCCATCCTTTTTTTCCTTCCCCCCATCCCCCCCCCCCCCCCCCCCCCCCCCCCCACCCCCCCTTCCTTGCAGTGTTCAAGGTTAATTATCATAAGTTCAGGCCAATCCACCGCCGAGGGAAGGGGACCGGAGGGAGAGGAAGAAGAAAGAAGAAGAAGAAGAGAAAAAAAAAAGGCGCCGCGACCTGAAATTCAATTTTATTAAGACGATTGTGCATTCGAGCGACATTTTTCCATCACGCATTGATTCTACCGTCGGGCCGCTTCAAAGAGTCGACGCCTCCTCTCCATGACATCACAGAATAGACCTTAAAAAACAACAATGCAGGACATTTACTGGAAGGACCAAGTGCGTGTGAAAAAAAATAAATAAAAAGGTAACATATGACACGTCTTCTGAGCCGTGTCCTAAACCGTGAGATTTAACTGGAGGTGTGTTTGACGCGGGTCCTTCCAGACAGCGGCGCGTTAGCGCGTCTCAGCCGTTTAGAGGATTGCTTGTGTGACGCCATCTGTATTCAGGGGATGAACAACCCACTTTTTACACACCAGGGCACCAAGAGCGAGAGGAGCAACAGTGGCTCCAGCCAACATCTGTCGCTTCCCCTCCGTCTTCCGTTCACTCAACGCGCGCCAGTCGCTTTTCATCCACTTACGATCGCGACACGAGACCGGATGTGTTAATTGAAGACACAATTCACTCTGAATATAAAAATGAATACGAGGAATGTGCAACATGGATCGCTACGAGACGGAACGGAGGGGGGGGGGGGATTTGGTACTTCTCATTTAATAAGCCATTTGTTTCATCCTCGTTCTGTGGCAAACAGTAGAAATGAAGGTTTAATTATTAACCCCGAAGGCCTTCCCACATGAGGGGAGCCTTTAGTTTGGACTGACGGTTGTTGTTTTTTTTACTAATATCACGGCAGGACATTTTTTTCTTTCTTTCTGAGGCTTCAACCAATCAAAGTTGTGCAGACATATTAAAAAAAACGTACACTACAGTGTACAACAACGCTCCAGACGGCGAACTTTACTATTCCCTTTTAACCTTCGACAAAAGGAAGCACAGACCAGATCCGCTCTTTTTTTAATTTTGTTCTTTCCCTTTCAGGATATAAAAAAAAAAAAAATGACCCATAAAACTCCAGATAGCTTCCAGTAGCTTCGGCTATATACGACAATTTATCTCCGCTGAACAAATGTATTCAAACCTTTTTATTGAAAAAGGGCTGCAGCTGTCGCACATTTTGCAGCCAGTGTGACTATGTTTTTATTTTAACAATAAAAACATAATCATTTTTTAAATAAAAATGCACTTCCTTGTTCAAGCTACTTAATTGTGAGGATTAAATTAAATTAAAATGAGCAGTTCGACTGATAATGTGAATAATTGTTCGTTTTGAGACTGAAAACATATTTGTGTGCTATAAAACTACACAGGGCTGCACGTGAGTTCATTCTTTATATTAATTTGTTGATGTCAATATCACAACAGAAGTTATTGTGCACGCTCACGTGGAAAGACTGTTAATAAGGACTTGGGGTGGTTGGGTTGTCAGCACATTTGGGGGCTTGCTAAGTGGCTATTGATCGACACGATATGCATTTGTTTTTCTTTGGGTAAAAATATCGAAAAAACAAGATCAATATGTAGAGCGACAGATGAGTTGTTGTTTTTTTTGTTTTTTTTTAAAATCGACAACACATCAAAAAGAAAATGCTGCATCGTGGGACTTAAAAAGGCTCCGATCTTTACATCGGTAACCGGCTCGCCTACGGACCCTCCTGTTTGTTTGTTTGTTTGTTTGTTTTTGTCTTGACCTTCAGCTCCATCACGTTTCAAATCGGCCGCCATTATCCAATCTTACTTTGCAAGGTCACGGTCGCTGCTTCCTGTGTGTGTTGAGCGTCGCCAAAGACCACCGGGATTTATTTGAAGAACTACAACCAAGTGCCCCCCCCCCCCCCCCAGATATCAGAATGGATCTTTCTTTAGGCTGTGGAGCCACGTCTGGCTAAGAAAAGACTAGAAAAGATGTGACACCCGACATCTCCGTCAACATGACGCACATCAACATGACGCCGCCGCGTGTCACCGCTTGATTCTATAGAAATTGGCTGGTACGGTTTTGTCTGTTATTAATGCTCAACGGAGAGCCAGAAAATGTAATGCTGTGAAATACAGCTTCCCGTTGACAAAGCGGTCACCCGCTGTTGTTTAGGAGAAACCTCCTGTGTCTAAATGTGATGAGATTCTTTTTGTTTTCTTCTTTTTTGTTTTTTTGGCTGCAGCTTTTGGTGATAAATCATCATTGCTTTGTCCGACGACAAAAAAAAAAAAGAAAAGAAAAGGACAAGTCTGTTTCCTTCGTCATTGTCTCCCCCCCCCCCCCCATCCCCACCCACCCACCACCACCACCACCTGCTGTGTTATTCATCTCCAGAAAGGCAATCCCGATCCGCACTCTATTTTTGGCTTGCTCTAAAAGTTATTTTCTATTTTCCTTACATCACGTGTAATTCGACTGTCTGCAGGTGGCATTCGTTTGTGTGTGTGTTTGTTCACTCAGGCGGCTGTCGCTGCTCGTGCCAACTACCCCCCCACAACCCCCCCCCCCCCCACACACAAAAAAAAAGCTTCTCCAAGAAAAGCAGAAGCATCATTTTCTGTGCTGAACAAGAGTTTTTGTTTCTAAAAGACCTACGAGACGCCCGAGTGCTGACACAGCAGATGTGAAAAGTTTTCACGACCTGGAAGTATGTTGAACCGCTGCCGTGCGGTAGGATGTTGTCGATAGAGAAAACAATAGACGTCGGCGTTTACTTGCCATTGACTTTTATAAAGGCGATTAACATACATATACATATATATATGATTGCGGTATCTTCATGGGTCTTTGTTTTCCGGGTAGGGTTCTGGATCGGTTCTCATACCAAGAAATAATTAAATAAAATAAAGAATATTTAAAAAAAAGAAGAAGCTGGAAGGTTATATACCCATTGATCTGAGCCCCCCCACTTGCCAGAAGGACAATTAGTCCATTGGGGGGAATAAACAAGCACATCACACGCGCTCACACATCGTACTGTAGGATTATTTTGACTCCAACCTTTTACCACAGCTGTCAGAACAAGGCCAACACGGGGAACTTTGTTATTCAAATATAGCTCAAAGGAGCACCACGGACTGAACAGAGAGGGATGATCAACACGCCCTATTTTAGGTTGCTATTAATTGACATGACATTATTTCGGTCTCGTAGTGTTTTTTTTCGGGATCAAACAAAATACACCTGGTGTTTTTTTTTTTTTCCTTCTTCTCCTCTTTTTTAATGGGGCCCGACATAACAGATGTAAACTCGTGCATGATTAAGTCTGCATGCACGCGGCGTCTGAATTTATGAATAAAATGCAGCGAAACGGTTGAAATAATATAATAATGTCATAGTAATAATATATTATATAATATAAACCCGTACGATAAACTGGTCGTGGGTTGGTTTTGTTATTTATAGGTGCGACATTTACACATTTTTGGATTTATTCTTATAGTTTTGTGCAGGAAGATGCCAGCCGAGTGCAGCAGGGGTGTCTGGGGCAGCGAGTCGCACCATTTAAACCCCCCCCCACGAAAAAAAAAAGAAAGAAAGAAAGAAGGAAATAAAAAAAGCCAGTAGACTGAAAAAGTGCTGAAAAAAAACAATCTTTTAAAATATTGTACATAGAAAAAGCATTCTATCATAGCTCTTTCCCATTTTGGAGCGGGCCCGATTTTAATTACTATACATGGTGAATTAGCTAATGAATAATGAATGGATTCCTCGCACTAAGTGCTCTGACTGCTAATGCACTTGCAATTCTCTCACTACCCCCCCTCACACACTGCCAAAAGTTGCTTTCTGATTCCCCTCTTCTTCTTTTTTTTTTACCCCCCCCCCCCCCCCTTCTCTCCAAGTCTGATTCACACACACCATTTCTTCCCACCTCTGCTTCATTTTTTTTCTCCACTCTCATTCAGATTTGATTAGATTTTCCCCCCTCTGTAAGGAATAATTTAGTGATGAGAGTCGAGAATGAGACGGAGTAAGAGAAAAGGCTCCCGGATAGAGGGAGACAGATAGTGGTTCTCGGGGGAGTTAAGAGGGGGGGGGGGGGGGGGGGGGGGGGGGGGGGAGGAGGTTGGGGAGATAGGTGCTTCGAGGAAAGAGAGTGGAAAAAGCTGGAGGGATTAAGGTGCAGTGAGAGCTGCAGACATGCAGAGTGAGACGGGCGGGGGAGGGTGGGGGGGTGGGGGGGGCAGACAATGTAATCTATGTGCTCGCCGTGCGCAACTTCACAAATACCACGCCGTTTAAATAAATATACGTGTCGGAATACATATATATAGGGTTTATAGGTGTGTGTGTCTGCCTATATGTGTGTGTTTGTACTGCAACAGTCCCCCCCCCCCCCCCCCCCACACCCAGTGCATGATGGGATAGGTTGCAGCTCCCACGGGCACGGAGGCGCAACAAGTGCCATAGAAAATGGATGGGAGCGTTTTTTAAAAATAATTTAAAACTGGCTATAATCTCGCTTTAAATGAACCGGCAGAGAGGTATCGTTCGGTCTCTCAGCTGTCGGGGAGCATTTCGGCGTCTTTCAGCTCCTTGTTTTGGTTTCGACGCAACCTCACATGCGTACGGTATTTTTCAAAATAAAAGGAAACGCCACCCAGGAATTAAGGGTTAAAATCTAACCGCCCGAGTGCCGTCCACGAAAGTGTGCAAGTCACGTGACACGCAAGGGATTGAAGAACTGTCGCGTTTTTTGTTGGGGGCCCAAATCGATGTCCACTCCCGCCCACCCGCTGTGTGTTTAATACGTCCACGTTCAATTGAATAGTATTGGTGGAGACCAAAAATGCTGCTCCAGGACCAATGCAGGTCTTCTGGCTGAAAAGACCTGCATTGGTTTGACCCGTCCACCAGTTGCTCTGAGTGCCCAATAAAAGATTATTAGTTATTTGCAAGCCCGCTGCATCGCATGCACACGCTTAATAAAAGTGAGAATGTGTTATGACTCAAACGCCGTCGCCGACCGACGTTATCTTAAGCCACGACACGACTTCACACCGTTATTAAATCGTAAATAATTGACATGCACGTTGGAGAAAAGATGAGCAGTAATCAGCAGCACAGTGGCAGGACAGCTTCGCCTCAGGCTACCCCGGGATTATATATATATATATAAACAGCGTCAGTGTGTAAAGATAACCCGGTGTAATGTTGTTAAAGACCAAGGTTAACGGGCTAAAGACACACGTAAGCGTAACACGATGTCCGGACCGCGGAGCAATGGGATTAACGGCCCGTGAACAAGCGCGGCGCGATCCGACGAAGGTGAGATTAATGTCGAAGATAAAAAAGAAAACGCGTGTCTTAATTTTCTCATACAATCGCCATCTTCGTCACCGCGCCGCGCGGCACGAGTTATTGTACATTCACTTTTACACGACGACCGTGTGATGAATCGCAAAAAAAACACACACAACTAAAGTATTGCGTAAGCGTGCACAATTTAGCAAGAATATCTCAACGTTTTTTTAAGAGGATGCTGCCGTCCCCCATTAGATGATGTGTGTTGCGCAATAATTACATCAGCATTTTTATACGTCTTTTTTTTTTTTTTTACTTCTTTGTGGATTAAATTCACATCATCCTTTAAAAAAATAAATAAAATGAAAGGTACATTTATTTGGATTTAATAGAAGGAAAGTGGTCCAGTGAGTGGACAACACATTCATTCACTTGGCGTGTGTGGTGGAAAAAAAAAGAAAATAGAAGAACACATAGAAAACAACAAATATCAAGGACAAAGACACTTTTGGGGGGGGGGGGGGTTTAACCAGCTTGTTAGCACGCCAGCTGAGAGTTCCCTCCATGAACAAACAATGAAGGAAAAACAAGATGGACTACCGACTGTACGCCGTCAACACCGGCTACACACACTCAATCAGCCTTCGGCAGTCGGGGGAACTTAACGGTACACGCGTTGCCCGGCACCACCCCGAGCTAGTTTGTTCAGCGAGCTGGTTTTTGGCGGATAATAAAACACAATAATGCGAGGTAATGATCATCATCGTCACCATCGGTGCACGATCCAAAGTTAAAGAGACACATCATGCATTGTGTTGCGACAACACCGGCACATCCCCGGCCCACCGGACGACCTTGCAGAACGGCGGCGGCGGCGGCTCGCGGCGATGATTTGTGATCCCCCCCTTCGCTAGATCTGAGCCTTCACCAGAGACCGTTTTGTTTTCCGCGCGCAAAAAGATTTGTTGACTGCCGCTTGAATAATTGCAATTTCCCTCGCTTTTTTTGATTCGCGACCGACTTTAAGACGAGCGTCCCGGCGAGCGTCACGCGTTCGAATTATCGAAAAGCAGAGATTAAACAAGAGAGAGAGGGGAGAGAAAAGAGACGAGAGAAATCAAAATCACACCGCTGAGAAGATGTCTGCTCTGCAGCTTTCTTTTTATTGAGTCCAAATATATTTGATGGTGGTTATTTTTAAACAGACCTTAATCCTCTGTTCACCCTTCACCGTGAGGCAGATAATTATAGTAATCTGGTCGAAGGGAATTTAATTTTCCCAAGCCGCGAATCGACGACTCGCTTCGCGAAAAGAGGAATTTATGGAGTCCCACAATGCTGCTGACAGTGAGACGGCAACACACATATATGCTCAACGGATCCGCTCGTGCACATTTTGGAGATACTAATTAGCACCAGTGGCACCCATAGAATACAACACGGGCGCCAGGCAGGGATCCACTTTAAAGAAGAATAGTTGAGGAGTACCTCATTGTTCTTTTTTTTGGTTCTATGTAGAGGTGAACCGTCTGCCTTTTGAAGTAGGACAGCCTAACGGCGCTCCCATAATATTCACTTTAACTCAAAACTCGTCTTCTAGAAGCTTCCCGTCTCGTGTCGGGGAGTTCTTTTGAAGACATCCAAAGCGAGCTAGAGATTAAAGATCCTCCCATTGTCGCCACCCGGAGAAAAAGAGCTTGTAATGTAGACGCCGTTCTTGCCCTTGAGCAAGACAGCGATTCCCCACTGACTCCCTGCCAGATCCAGGGGGCGCTCTCCATGTGAAGATGACCCCGACGCTCTGACCTCCCTAGAGGGAGCCAAGTGAAAAGAGAGTTGCACTGCAGGGGGGGTCGATAGAAGTATCACGACCTTGTCACTTCATTCAAGCAATTTGGGGGCGAGGGGGGTTTAAGCTTGCATTTAATCCTTGACAAAGATATGAATGCTTCAATGTGTGTGTGTGTGTGTGTGTGTGTGTGTGTGCGCACAGCTGTTGCAGGGTGATATGGGAGCATTTGATGAATGGATGTTTGTTCACTTAATGGCAAAGGTTGGTAATTATTAGTTCAATCTTGGTCTTTAGGGCATTTGCGTTTTGGGAGTTGCAGAATATTAAAGAATCCATCTCTTTATTCTCCATGACAAAGAATAATGTAGTGTTTCCACTATAAATGTGATATATATATATATATTTTTTTTCCTTTAATGTCCACACCAGTGTTTCCCTTATATTCATTCTGCAGCGGAGCACCGTGGTTGGTTCACAAGTGAAGATAACCTGCAGACACTGTGTTTTCCTCTTTTTAGCGCTGCTGGGCCAGAGAATATTTGCTTAAAAAAGATCAGTGATGCTGTTTTGCCCTCAAAACCCCTGTTTTTAAAATTTATTTCTACATTTATTGTCAGTAAACGGTCATGTGGTGACTTTGGAAGCATTGTGGCCTTGTGTGATCTGATTAATTTGGCACGCAGTTAACGCAACAAATTTTGTTTAAATGAAAAACTCAACATAACGGGTGCATACTGACCACCAGGGGGCGACTCCTCTGGTTGCAAAAAGAAGTCTGATTGTATAGAAGTCTATGACATTAACAGTAAACATTGTAAACATGAGTTTATGGTCTCAATCTCTAGTCTTCTTCAATACAGCATGTGTTAGTAAATAATGGACCATTTAGAGTCAAATACAGCAGAGTATGTTTTAGGGCGGGGCTACAAGGTGATTGTCAGGTTGCTGCGGCAACCAGACATAACTAAAAGCCCACGAACGTTTTCACTAACTATGTTTCCTCTTTCATCTCTGCCGTTTTTTTTTTTGAAGACTCTAAACAGATTTACGAGCGCCGGAGTCGGGCCTCAGGGCGGATAAACGCGACTCGACATTCTCAGTCCAATTACTCCGTCACTGTTGCATCAGAGCGGTAACGTCCACTTTAAAATGTTTAAAGTCCTGCTCACCGCCATATTAATGCCAACGGTCAGGAGTATCGAGTCGGCTCGATCGGGAGAAGCATCTCATTTCTGTGATTTCCACATTTATTGCCCCCCCCCCCCCCCCCCCCCCCAAAATAAACACATCATTAGTTTTGCGCCGCTCGCTGTGACATTTGGTCGAGACGAGTGAAAAGCAAAGTCAACAACAAGCAAAACAAAGGAACCAGCTTCAATGGCTTAAGGCTTCATCTTTTTGGCTTCGCTACACCTGTTTAGGTGTGTGTGTGTGTGTATACTTCTGTTTTTATTTCATCTATCTTTTAGGAGAGACACTGCAGGTGAATAGTGTCAACATTTGATTTAATACACATTACCATTAAACTTCCACAGTCAATTACTTACATTAAGAATTTTATTTGTGTGTGTAAATATGCAAAATATGTAATTTAGCATTTTTGATTTATTTTCGCCTGAAAGGCAAAATCTGAACGTCGACCTGTGCATGATAAAAGTATGTTTTTAACTGAGATATCTGGCTCTAAAAGACTTTAATAAAGCCCTCTTTATTAGTAGAAAGTAATAGTAACTGCTCGCTGCACCAAGGTAAAGCCGTTTTACCGCCAGCTATACCGTTTACTAATTTGTTACTGCAATTACACAACATAAACGTGGCCTGAATATTATCCAGATTCACACGTCGTTTCGGAAATGGTGTGAAATCCTCCGCCAGGCGTCGTCGACACCAATCGGCATTCCGTCGGTGTGTCGGCGCGCATAGTGTCAGCGTTGCACCTATTAAGAGACGTGTGAATGACTCCGCACGTAAACGATCACTTTAGGGGCGGCAATCCACAGGGAGAGGGGTTCCCGATAGCCGGCGCGTATTGGTGCCGTCTGCAAAAAAAACAACAACAAAAAAAACCTGCCTCCTCCCGAGTCGGAATTCATCGGCAAATAGCTGCGTGAACTAATCTCTCCCGAGCACTCTGCGTTTTACAGGCGGCGGCGACCTGCCAAGACGGCCATCGAGGCTACATTGTGCCTCGATGTTAACAATGACTGACGGTGTGTGTGTGTGTGTGTGTGTGTGTGTGTGCGTGTGTGTCGGCCTTTTTGGATGGAGAGAAATGTAAATGGCGCCTACAAATTCCTCCACCTGGCTCACTTTCTAAAAGCCTCTGGAACCCTCAAGAGGACTCGCATTCAATATGTTACCAACACCTTCCGGAGAGAGCCAAGTTCCACCGATGAGGCATACAAATCTTAACAAGGGCATCGCTGTGATGCCTTCGCGAATTAAAATATTTCATAATTCAGCCTGCGACACCCGTTCGCACGAATCCTCACCGCTTAAAAGGCGGCGATCTGTTTTACCCCGTGCGAGGAGGCCGGCTTACGGGGGTCTGCGCAGCTCATTATTCTGCCGCCTCCGCCCGCCGGCTGTGTGTACTCACCTAGCTTAAACCCCCCCCCCCCAACGGCTGCCACCTGCTTTCCTTCGAACTCTTGTGTGTTTATCCCACTTTTTTTTTTTTTTTGGATCATCATCCACCAAAATCTCCCCACCCCCGTCAGTGTGAGCATTAGTTTAAACCCGTGTGTCCAATTATGAAGATTGCCTCCACCCCTCCAAAAGCACCATGAGTCACGCTGACATACTTCAGCGTGCCTTTTCGGTCCTCGACTCCGCCCTCCCTATCCGCCCCCCCCCACCCCCCCACCCCCGCGCGACTGGCCGATTTCCCCGAGATCTCCTTTCAGGAACGCAGTCGCGGCAGCAGATCGGTGGGCCGGGGCGAGTGACGCGAATACTAAGAGCGTCCCTCGCATCCAGTCAAGTCTGCCACCCAGGGCATCCGTCCTGTCTTAATCCCTTTGCAGAGACCAGACGCAGCCTTGGCAGAGTGCATTCGAACACGGAGGTCCCTGCAGATTATTTAGCTCGTGCAATTATCATAATGGAAGCAGCGGCGTACGGTAATACGTGAATAGGAATTGAATTATCACTTGAAAGGTGTCTCTTTACCCTCGCGCCCTCTCTCCTCTTTCCAGCATTGGCACAAGATAGCAAACCCTCCCCTACTCGGCTGAAATTAAAGCGCATGGAATAACAGGCGGGGGACTCGGAGCTTTTCTGTGACGCGATATCGTTAACGCAAGAGGAGAAACGAGAGCAGCTCCCAGAGAAACAGTTGTTCTCAAGTAAACGTGTTTGACGCTGGCTGTTCCTACTCATCGTGTTTGATATGACTAGAATGTAAACATCTATATGTCTTACTTTGACCTGCTCTTATTAAGCCAATGAGTTGCACTGTTTTATTATTTTAGTCCATTTAAATCCTAGCAGAACCTTCTTACACAGTAGTTTTATACTTAGTTTTAAACCTATCTTACGTCATATATATATAAATATATATATATTATAATATATGTATGTGTCATGGCCGTTTCACACAATAAACAAAAGCAAACACAATGCGCCCGTCAGAATGCAGTAGCCCGGACTGCAGTCATCACTCTGTTGGGGGCAAAGTAGCTGGATGGATGATAATAATATCACATTTCTCATCACAAACAAGAGATTCATTTTAAATGTCCTATGTGCCCGTTTCTCAGCCATCACAGCGTAGCTTATTGCCTCATAGCGAAATTAAAACGTGTCCGTAGGTCTTTGTTCTCACACGGTGATTCTCTGCCTGACCGTAGTTCCAGATGGCGGTTTAATTGCTCTCAATTTTGCCTTTTTTAGAAGAAGAGGAAAAAAAATAATATGTAATCTCGCTCCATCACAGACGGGGAGAGAAAATGAGCCCGGTCATCTAAAATTGTGATGATTTTCCATAATGCGGCCGTGCCATCTGGAAGCGCTGACGCCCCGAGGGGGAGGGTGGAGGTTAAGCTCGGGTCCGAAGGGGTCATCCGCGACCAGCTTCTTTTTTCCCCCGTCACGATGGAGAGACCACAAACAAGCTAATACAAAAAAAAAATGTAAAAAGACCTTTTAGCCTCATCTTTTGGTGAAAAGAGTTTGCAGGATTATTGTCAGTACATCGCGTCGTCAGTGGACTCGGCAGACTCTCAGTGATGGAGCATCAAACCCCATTTTGATCTCAAGTGTGCCGAACCGGTATAAACCGTCACACGAGAGTCTACAGAGTCCCCCCCACCCCCCCTCGTCTTTTAGCGTAAAGCCCTGCATGAAAGTACATCCTGTTCACAATTAACAAACAATCCGCTCACGAAAAAGCAAGACGACGAACAGCCCGAGACGTTTCGCTGATCTCTCGGCGACGACTAGAAGCCGACAGCTGTTTCCTGAAACCTTGATAGTGTCTCCGAATGTCAAGACTCCTTGAGCGCTGGAAGGAGCTTTTGAACACATCGGGCTCACCGCACCACACCGGCTTCCCGTGAACAACAGCCTGCACTTGGAGCCTGTGAACAAGCTTGTGGGGTCTGTAATGGACTTGATCCACATTTTTCAATTGGCCCTCTTTGATGGGTCTGTTCTGGCCCTCAGGCTTTATTTTTGACACCCTCGGCTGTCATTGGGGCTGAAAAATGGATGGATGAATGGATGGGAACTATAAGTCTAATCCATATACCTTCATTGGGATTGGACCTTTATCTGAAGCATGAACACTTTTCTTATACAAAAACGTAATCAATATATATTTGTATGGTATGACTCTGTAAACGGAGCAGTTCTATAAAGCTCTTCGAGCCTCTTTTGGGCTCATTGTTTAGAATACTTCGGCACGGCATGCAGCTTTCATGTTTTTGTGCCCCCCCACCCCCCACCCCCACCCCCACCCCACCCCCACCGACAATCGATTAAGGCAGCTTTAGAAATTAAAAAGAGGGCAAATGGAGATTTCTTTACGTGAGAGCCCGCTCATAAAATCCAATCACGATGTTCTATTGACCGGTCCGAAATGACCTAAAAAAAAAAAAAAGGAGGTGTGGAATTTAAACATACCCTGGCTGTGTGGGTGAGCGACTGAGTAAACACTTTTGGTTTGATCAACTTTATTAAATCTGGAGTGCGGCTGCAGTCTCCATAGCATCCTGCACCCTATAGCTTAGCATTCCACCTTTCACTGACCTCCTTGGCAGCCATCCATTCATGAAGCACTTTATCTCCACACAGATGAGAAAAAAAAAAAAAAAACTTCAGCATAACCCAGCAGTATGACCTTGCTTATATAGGTTTTCTTTTTTCTCTCTCTCTCTCTCTCTCTCTCTCTCTCATGTCTGCAGCCATCTTTCAACAACAACGTTATGTTTCATGCATTCCCGGCTCCCCCATACAATCAGGATGATGTTACCTTGAATCCACTGAGAATGAAATATTGTGCATCCAGACAGTCGTACTCGGGTACTTTCCTCAGGATGGATTGTTACTTTCATTACCTTGAAAAAATGAAATATTATGGACGCCGCCAGTCGTACTTTGGATACCGTCTGATTGAATGCGCAGAAGTCGTTTATGTCCGCTTCCACTTTATGTACGCTTCCACATTGCTCTTGTGGCATTGCACCGAGTTAAGTAATCTTCCACATAAGGGTGCATAAAGCTAAAGAACAGAACGATAACTGAAATATGGTTTGCATCCCCTTTTGTCCTGCGTAGTGTACAGCGCTGCAGCAGTGGCTGGAGGAGAGTGGAGCAAAGGGAAGGCTGCACACCTCGTTTAAAACACTCACTAAATGAGACTGGTGTGAAAAAAATCGATTGTTTCAAAGCGCCGACCCAACCAAACCCGGACCATCAAGACAAAGGCAAATAAAAAAACATATATATATAACAAGATGTGATTTTAGCACCAAAACTTGACAACATACCAAGCACGATGACAGCTGCAGTGAGGGTCTGCAGTCTGAGCTTACCCCAGTTACAGGCGCAGTTTAAAATTGGCTGCAGCAAGCAAGCAAGCAAGCCGGTGACAACTCCCAATATATATATATATATATAAATATATATTTATATTTGTTGGATAACACCATCCCGAGAGAGAAAAATGCTGTTCTGAGACTCATCCAGTCGACCAAAGGGCCATCGTTTCTGTTCCCTGTTCCCGTTTAAAAGAATAGAGTTTGGCTGATAAGTCAGCGTGCTAGATGAATTCCTCTAACACCAGCACTCTGCGTACTGAGACCAAGATGGGGGAGGGGAATTGCCTTCTTCTTCGTCTTCTTTTTTTTTTTTTTGTCTTCAGGTGGAGCAGAGCCAGAGAGTGTAGCACTCTTCAGTCTGCATGTCAGAACGAGGCAGCAGCACCGGTGGCCGCTCGGTACGATGGGCTCCACTGCAAGATTTTTAAAAAAAAGAAAAGAAAAAGAAAGAAAGAAAGAAAGAAAAACCCTCCACCAACGTCAGAGCAGCACGCATTGTGCCGAAAGCTTAAAAGCGACGCCGTCGTTGTCTTCAATTCAAATGATTATTACTGGATTTGCTTAATCTTAATAATTATGCTGTATTAATCTGTCACGGCGAGGAAATCATCATAGAACATGTGTCACACTGGGCTACATTTAGCTACTTTCTGAATGCGAGACAATCGTTAGCTCAAAATATAAAAAAAAAGAGCTAAGGCGGCTAACGTTATTTCTGATAAAAAGGAAAAGTATTTGGTGGCTATTCATTCGACCCAAAAGAAACGATTTGAAAGGCTCTGCTTCTCTACAACATGAGATGTTTATTTTCATAATGATGTTTTTGGATGAGTGGCTTTTGGTTGGAGGGCAGAAGCGACTTTTTCCCGCTAGATTTAGCGACCTTTTGGTTCCCGCGCTATCTTTTAGGCAGTTAGTTGGCAACGCGGA
The DNA here is from genome assembly GCF_009769545.1 of Cyclopterus lumpus. NCBI lineage: Eukaryota > Metazoa > Chordata > Actinopteri > Perciformes > Cyclopteridae > Cyclopterus > Cyclopterus lumpus. Next base: position 26,671,927 of record NC_046968.1, read on the forward strand.
GCTGGGTTCTTTCAGCTGGATGATTTATTGAAATCTATCGTACTCTTGGATGGTTTTCTCCGATGTTACCGACTCCCGGCTTTGATCTGCTCGCATTTGATGTGCAAAAACCTTTTGTTTGGTTTTTAGTTTTTTTTTTCAGTCGCAATTAATCCGCCAATTGTTTTTCAATGAGTCCCTTTGTCGAGAACGTGTCTCGAAAAATGCCAATTATAGAGTCCAATGTGATTTATTCAAATTGCGTCTTTTTATCTGACTAAAAGTCCATAACCCAAAAGATATTCAGTTAATTATCATATGTGACAGAGAGACCAAAAGAAAATCCTCACTTTTTGCTAAAAAAATACTAAAATAATTCATAAATGTATTCTGATTAATTTTCAAATTTGTTAAAGATTTGATTTTCTCCAAGCCAATTAAAAAGATTATTCTCGCAGTATTCTATATTTTATCTGAACTTCTTTTGGTCAACAGACCACATAAAAAGACCAAAGAATACATTGATTATACTCACACATATTTTCTGTGTACGCATAGCACGGTATATCTTGTTCCTTTGTTCCAGAGATCTCCACTATTGTCAAAAACAACTACAAAAGCATTCTACAGAATCACCAATTGTGTATTTGTCTGCAGCCAGAAATCGTCCCCATTGAACCCATTTCCTCCCATTGGAGTGAACTACAGTTCCCAGCTGGTTTAAAGGTAGTATTGAGCCTTTGGAGCAGAACAAAAGTGTTTCTGACCCGTTTCCAAAGACGTTGCGGTTCAATAGTAACAAATAAGCTTCGGGCTGAGTGCCACAGGCGCAGTGGGAGAGAGTCAGTAAGTATTGACAGATGGACTGACTCCAGCATTGGTTTTGGTCTCTTCCTCTTTAGTGGACGATAATAAAAAATGTTAATATCGCCGGCCTTAACCTTCTTACGTCTCTCTTGTGTTAAGTCCTGTTTTGCCGTTAAGCTTCGGCCATTGTTTATTGTCGACACTGCATTATGCTAACATGTTCCCAAGACTTAACAAGCCTGTTATTTATCTGCGTCTCCTTCGGCACCATCGGGCCTCCTGCAAGAGCCACGGGTACCAACAGATGTACGAGGGATTCAGGGGAACTCCACAACACTTTTCTCTTAATTAGAATTCTCTCTTATAAGTACGGATATAATTTACGAGTGGTCCAGACTTTCACGTGCAATAAGTGTCCTGCTATCCAAGCCTGTGTTTTTTCCCTAATTGATTGTGTATTTGATTAACCTTGATGCAATTTTGAGTTTGAAAACCCCTTTTATAAATTACAAAAGAACAATAAGTGTGACATTGACTGCAATTTGAATTACAGGCTAATATCTTTTAAATTGTATTCATCCGGCATAACGACATCACCTGTTAGTTTAAATTGGCGATTGTATACTTCTTTATCAACGTACATGTCTCTAACTGCAAAAGGATTTCATTTATTTGACTCGGTTGTAGTCATCGATCGCCTCGCTGTGGCGAGATGTCTTTTAAGCTGAAACGTTTATTTTTCTTTATTTCACTGACAGTCCGACCCCTCAGGTGACGCATTAACAGCACTGATTATGTTTCCCCATTCCTTGGCTTGAGCAGGTCCCTTTAATTCCGCCGCTTTATGGATCTCCGAAAGCACGACTTCAATAAAATGACATATGGGGGCAGGAACGAGTAGCTAACGTAACTTATGCTAACGTTAAATTATCCTGAATGTTTACACGGTTATCTGATGTTCCCGAATGTGCCCACTCGTACGATCCCACCTTCGCCGAAGTAAAGTAAGAAGGAGCGGCGGTACCGTTGGGTGCACATGTTTTCGTAGAACCCAGATGGCCCCGCGAGGTTTACGACATCGGCACAAAACGAGGACACGGCGAGACACGCGACCGACGTATGCAAATGTAATGATTCGGTAACGTGTCGAATTAATTAGCAGAAGGACGTTCAGTCCAACGGACAGCCCCGCTAAGTGGCCACGGGCTTCTTTTCTCCATCACGATTCAGGGACTTGCCACATTTTATTTCTTCATTCTTTCTTTTTTTTTTACCCACTTTCTTGGTTCAACACCCGCCGGATCGACTGCAAATGACTGATCCGTAAATTGCATAATAAACAGTGTCACTTCAAATATTTGGCCTTTTGTTCTAGAAGTCGTGTGCCACACACACACACACACACACACACACACACGTTTATAATAATCATAAAAAGAATAATCTTTTTGTACATTAAACAGTACAAATCCCCCCACGTAGAGAACTCTGAGGGGAAATATTGAATATGCCAACAAGCAAAGACAAAAAAAAAAAAAAAAGTGCCTGCAAAGCAAGTTGCTCAATAATGCAACATGTCTTGTTTCATCCTCATGAATGTATAATCTTTGTCAATTTCACTTGTGTGGAGCAGTGTTAACATACTTCTTCTTGTGTTCAGTGCCATGGGACTCTCTTTTTTAGTCACCTAATTTCTTCAGCTGTAGACATTTTGGTCATTTGCATCAAAGACTTCCGCCCTCGCTTCCCTGGTGTGCGCGGAACGCCCAAATGCATTTGTCCAAACGCCGTTGCTCAGTGCACTAATCATCTGACATTGTAGTCCAAGAGCTCTGTAAGGCTCCGCCTCCTCGCTATACGCCCCGCCCCCCCCCCCCCCCGATTGAGACATACGTTACCTTTTTTTGCACTTTTTCCAACAAACTCATTAGAACAAAACAAAGATCTGGCAAATCACAGCGGTGTCGGAGACAAAGCCAGCGGCTGCTGGTGCAGCGAGCAGTAAAGTAAAAAGGGGGTGGGTGTGTTTTTTTTTTTTTTATGTCGCTGGCAGGATTTGAGATGTAAGCGGCTACTGCTTTCAGAGGCTGTGAATACATGTTGAGCGGGCCTAGATGGAATTAATCCACTCAGTGTTGCGCTGACAAAGGGAGGAAATATGTTTGAAGCTATTTTTTTCTTTTTTTCTTCTGCAATCCCTCATGAGGCATTCTGCGCTGATAAAATATATTCAGAGACCATCGTCTATGAAGAAGGCATGCGCACAAAAGCTACACTTAGATGGACCATGCTCATTGCTGAATTCAGTATTATTCTTAAAGCATTCCGGTGGGAAATGCAAAGAGAGATTGTCTTATTGATAGCTGGTTTTCTCCATGTGTGACATGTACTTCCAAGCCAGAGAAAATTAGCTCCGCCCCATCCTCCCGCCGACGGGAGGCCTCGTTCGATCCGATTCCCCCCCCAGCAGAGGCGCGTCTCTCTCCGCGAGCCTCCAGACACTCCGTGGCAGCCTGGCTGGTGCAAAAAAGCCAAGCCACATGCGAAGGCTCATCACTACTGATTAAGCCAGCCACTCATCCTCACCGGAGAACAATTCCACCTCAGTTAACAATTTTTACAGTTTAGAAAACACCTGTCATAACAGACTTGTTTTTTCTCTCTTTTTTGCTGGTGGGTTGATGGAAAGAGATGATTAACAGATAACTTGAGATGGAAGAGTTGGATAGATACATGGTGGGTGGGGGGGGGATACTTAAAGGTAAGGACCCAGTAGGCAAGGTTAATGTCTCCTGCACGAGGCGAGAGTGCTTCGCTCTCGGCAAAGTAGCGAGACTGCACCGGAGTCGGTGACAGTATCATTTAATAGAACAGCGCAGACACAATGCCGTCGCATTTTATAATTTAAATACAGTGAGTATTGATTTATTTTTAGGTTGAACATCTTTGCAGGCAGGAGATAATGAGGGGTGATAGCGACGCATCAACACTGCGGTGTGGAGGTACACGCCCGTACTGTATGTGTGTGAATGTCTCGGCCTATTTTTATCTTGAGCACACTCCGGCATATTCTTAGACACTTAGGGTGACTGGACTAATCTCATTTAATTTAATCCAATCTAAGATAAGAGAGTAACGAGTTTTCTTGCCAGTCACTTGATTTGGGAGATAAGAAATCCAGATATAGTTATACGAGGACAATATCAGGCCTATATCCACACTATGGAATCACGCTATGTGCGAGAGATTTTTGATGTGACAAAGAAATTGGATCGTGATGAAAAGTAAACAGCTCTGCAATACGGCTTTGAGTGAGAAAAAAGACATTAATCATGAATCAATAGAACAGTTTGTTTTTGTAACCCCAGGAAATGAGTCACAGATACAAATTATTTCAAAAGGCAATAAAAAAAGGACGTAGAATATTATCGTAAAATGTCGCAATAGAGAAATGACCCGTGTTGTTTTGTCACTGGATAACATTCATTAATGACTTTGTTCATGTTATGCATTTTACAGGTTGCATTCATTTTTACATTTCTGTTAGCGTGGACGTATCTTCTTTATGAATAAGGATTATTTTGACAGTGCACAGGGCCACATTCATTAAGTGTAATGTGAAAAATGTTGTACGACGAAGGCTTTGTGTATTAAATATGTCTAGGATGTAAATGAGCAAAGGTTTTTTAGGTCTGGAAATCGGGGACAATCCAGGGTCAGATAGCTAACTTTTATTTTTATTATTCTACATACGGGACAATTAAATTAAGCCGTTAATTCATCTTGCTCTTGTTTCTTCAACATCATATGCACATTGTAGCATTTTAATTAGATTAGGGCTGCAATTAATTATTATTTCCATCAACGATTAATTGGACGAAACAAAAAAAATGGGGACTGGCGACCCCTATTAAAATACCGCAGAGCTCCAAGTTGCATCTTCAATTTGTCGTTTGTTGTCTTCCGTCAGTTCATTTTCTGTCGACCTTATGTGAAGTTAATAAATACAATTATCTCTCTTTTCTTCTTTCTGCAGAGAACACAAACAGCAGATGAACTATGAATGCTGAACAAAATGATCTCCTCCCTCCAGCGCCAGACAATGAGAGGTCGTAGGCTGAAGGGGGCGCTGTCCAACCCCCTCTTCGTGCTTCTTTTGGCCCTCCAGATCTTGGTGGTGGCCGGGCTGGTTCGCGCTCAGACCTGTCCTTCCGTCTGCTCATGCAGCAACCAGTTCAGCAAAGTCATATGCACCCGCCGCAGCCTACGGGACGTCCCGGATGGCATTTCCACCAACACTCGCTACCTGAACCTCCAGGACAACCTCATCCAGGTCATCAAGGTGGACAGTTTCAAACACCTGCGTCATCTGGAGATCCTGCAGCTGAGCAAAAACCACATCCGCAACATTGAAATTGGCGCCTTCAATGGACTGGCCAGTCTCAACACCTTGGAGCTCTTTGATAATCGGCTTACGACAATCCCCAATGGAGCATTTGAGTACTTGTCCAAGCTAAAGGAATTATGGCTACGGAACAACCCCATCGAAAGTATACCATCTTATGCCTTCAACCGGGTCCCCTCGCTCCGAAGGCTGGATCTAGGTGAGCTCAAACGTCTCTCCTACATTTCCGATGGAGCCTTCAAGGACTTGAGCAACCTGCGCTACCTGAACCTGGGAATGTGCAACCTCAAGGAGATCCCCAACATCTTACCCTTGGTCAGGCTCGAGGAGCTAGAAATGTCAGGAAACCAGCTCTCCGTCGTCAAGCCCAGCGCATTTTTAGGATTAGTGAACCTCCAGAAGCTGTGGATGATGCACGCCCAGGTCCAAACGATCGAGAGGAATTCCTTCGATGACCTTCAGTCACTGGTGGAGCTCAACCTGGCTCACAACAACCTTACGTTTCTACCGCATGACCTCTTCACGCCGTTGCATCGCCTGGAGCGGGTCCACCTCCACCACAACCCTTGGAACTGCAACTGTGATATCCTGTGGCTCAGCTGGTGGCTGAAGGAGACGGTGCCGGCCAACACCAGCTGCTGCGCCCGGTGCCATTCCCCTGCAGTCTTTAAAGGCCGCTACATTGGGGAATTGGACCACAGCTACTTCCAGTGTGACGTTCCCGTCATCGTGGAGCCACCCAGTGACTTGAATGTGACAGAGGGCATGGCCGCCGAGCTCAAATGTCGTACGAGCTCGCTGACATCCATCAGCTGGCTGACGCCAAACGGCTCGTTGGTGACACACGGGGCTTATAAGGTGCGTCTGTCCGTGCTCAATGACGGGACACTGAACTTTACCACCGTCACGATGCAGGACACTGGGACTTACACCTGTATGGTTAGCAACACAGCGGGCAACATTTCTGCCTCCGCTGTGCTTAATGTCACTTCCGTGGAAAACAGTGGGGTGACCTATTTTACCACCGTCACCGTGGAGACCATCGAGACCCCGGGGGATGATAGCCAAACGCCGCTTCCCCCATTCGGCTGGGTGTCGACCTCCACGACGAGAGGCACTCCCATTTCAACGAGGACCACAGAGCGGACTTACACAATTCCAGTTCTTGATCCGGACGGAGAGGGCGCCCTCAATGGCCTGGACGAGGTGATGAAAACCACCAAGATCATCATCGGCTGCTTCGTGGCCATCACGCTCATGGCTGCCGTTCTGCTGGTCATTTTCTACAAGATGAGGAAGCAGCACAACCAGCAGGACCCCGATGGCCCCGCGTCCTCCATGGAGGTCATAACAGTCGAAGAAGAGCTCGCAGGCGTCGCCGCCATGGAGAGGCACCTATCGCTGCCCCCTCTGGAGCACTACAACCACTACAACACCTACAAGAGCGCTTACCACCACGGTCCAATGCTCGGTACCCTCCACA